>NC_137912.1:16428430-16450930 GCF_963457725.1 Sprattus sprattus
CTGGCCCAACCGAAGTGCATTTCGAGGAGACAGGGCTTAACTCTGAGTGCCTGAACTGAAGTGGGGAATGTTCCACTGGCAATTTTTTTACACAACAAAGCTCTATGCCTCGTTTTTCAAAAGCTTTTGATTGTGTGTTCGTTTTGGGTCAAAAGAGCATACATGGCTGCTTCTCTAGGCCTGGCATCACAAGGGTCCGTAGACCGTAGTGCTAACAGCCGGACCTTTAGCTGATGTGCTCAACGTTGAAGCATTGGGTTGCTAAAGCTAACACCCGCTTCACACTTTTGTTACCAGAATAGCTGTTTCTTGTTAATTCATGATATTGTCACGTGTGGATTGATTGGCTGCTGCCCTGTCATCAAAGCAGTAGCCTACTCATCTCTAAATGTCTCATTGCAGCATTGGTTGTATTTGACTATTAAACAAATGATGCCACTGATTGAGCAGAGTGCAGTCAGCCATGTGTGATACAAAAAGGTTTGTGTGTCAGTGTGCATGAGCGGTGAGATTACATGACCTGCCTGCATAATATTATACAGTACATCTCTCCTCGCACTGTATGAATTGTTTTTCCCCAGACACACACATTTGCATAATCACATTTACAGTGGTGTTGAGATGGACCGTAACATGTGGGTTCTATTTAAGTCAGAAACAGCGTTGCTGAATTCTCGTCCTTTTCCGTCACAAACAGGGGAATAAATCCTCCGGAACGCAGACCCGAATTTATGACACGGGCCATGATGGATGGAGAAATTCACCAGAATTCCAAGCGAGCAGGTTTAGAGCCGGTCTGAATGCAAATCCTCCCAAACGGTTAAAATTCAGGAATTATACATCCCAGCCAAACAGGACAGCTCTGCCAACGCATGCATTCTTATTCCATTGTTTATTTATTTATTTTTGAAATATTCAGTTTTTAGGCTGTGGGCACAGTGAATGTTTCTGCCTCAACTCAAAGCAGTGTGATTTTACGGTGGGTGAATTTCATTTTGTTGGCCACAGCGCAGGGCTTCCTTGCCCTTAGTCATCGTGCCGTGGCACTAAAATCATATGCTGGGAGCTCTCCTACAGTGTTTTGAAAATGGGTTGCATCCTTTTGGGTTTTCCTGTCCCAAGAAGAGCACACTCTGTAGCCATTTTTGTTACCAAAATAAAGAAAATACGAGGTAAACGAAGTAAAAATGTGACAAGCACACTTACAGTGTCATAGCCAAACTTGTGCTCATCTAAGGCAACTTACAACAGTGAACAGATATACATCTTAACAGGGACAGTAGGTGGGCTCCTTGGGTATGGAACTTAGAACTCATGGTGTTTTGTTTGTGTCTTGTTTTACAGTCCACTTGTAACTATGCAACACCACTTTATGTGTTTAATGTGGATCAGAATTTGGTAATAAAACCCTTTAATTTCCTTATTCTGTTTGTGTGTGGCAGCCATCATCATACGTCACCCTCTTGTTGTTACCTCTAAAAATAGATTCAATATTCTCTTACAAATTCTGTAGGAAGATGAAGTGTTTGGGTTTTGCACTGACACTCAGTCCAAAGTGTGTCATGACAGGAACCAGGACTTCCCTGTGTCCTCTAAAGAACATTCTTCTATGTGTGAGGTCAAAGGGAAGCGACCCTCCTAAGAAGCTCCTCTTTCTCACTATGGTGCCAGGAGCCTAATGACCTCTGAAGTACTGGCAAACAGCAGAAAAAAAAAACACATACACACAGACTTTACAGAGACACACACACAACACACACACACACACACACACACACACACACACACACACACACACACAAACACACTTTCTCTATCTCCCTCTCTTTCCCTCTCTCTTTCTTTATATCACACAGACAAACATTCACCAATACACACTTTAAAAAGAAGACTCCCATCATAGTATAACAAATTTTCACACACACACTCCAGGACAGTACACACTCTCAGATAATGTCTCCGTTAAGAGCCCTTATCTTAAGAGGGAATTTCTCTCACACACACACCAAGGCCGGAGGCATCTGAAAGATCAATAGGGCTGAAAGGAAGTTGAGACAAGTGTGGAGACAGGACTCTAGTGATGGAGATGAGTTTGGAGAAGTGTGTGTGTGTTTTCTGTGTGTGTGTGTGTGTGTGTGTGTGTGTGTGTGTGTGTGTGTGTGTGTGTGTGTGTGAGTGTGTTGCTGTGTGTGTAAGTGTGTGTAAGTGTGTGTGTGTGTGTGTGTGTGTGTGTGTGTGTGTGTATGTTTAGCGGGTACTTTGAATCACACAGGCACTCAGGCATAGGGACAGACATCTCTTCTGTAGGTTAGCAGAGTTGCACCCAGAGGACAGACAGCAGAAGGACATAACACACCACTACAAATCGCAGTCAAGGTAAGTCTGCAACAAATGCATTACAATATACAATTAAAAGTACTGTAATATTCCACTGATTTTGATGAGGAAAAGGGAACTTTTGCTTTGTCATGACAGCTTGGTTCATTCTTCAAAATGGATAGCAAGTAAGCTAGCTACAAACGGTAGAGGTCTGTAAAACATTTCTATTTCCTGCCAAAGTACAAATCTTCTTTTAGTCAGACACTTCATCTTGCTTCTACATGACTTAGATGTCCTCCAACTTCAGTGGTTATGTTGACAGATTTAATATAATACTCTGTGAGTGCCTTTCTCTTGTGCCTTGGTTCATATCACAGCCAATGTTTTGCTAAGCATCCTACTTAGCTGTAGTGGACTCCACTGTCATGTGCTGTCAGACATAAATCATGATGCATTGTGGGACTTTATGGAAGACGCTCCGTCGTAATTTGTGTTTGACCATTTTTCTTTGTTGTCACATCTGTGCAGGTGCCTAAAAAAATGCAGTTAATCAACCTGCTGTTCCTTGTCTATGTGCTTCCAGCTCACTGTTACGTATCACAACCCAGTAAGTGCTTTGTGCGCAGGATTTTACATTTACATTTACATTTTCTCAATTGTCAGCAGTCACTTTCATCCAAAACAGCTTAGAGTTGTATAGAACCATACATATTTTATTAGTGCATGTGCTCCCTGCGTTGCAAACCCATGAGTTTGGAGCTATTGGCGTTATGCTCCATCAGTGTCCTACTGTTTGTATGTATATGTATTCATGTGTATGTACTGTATGTGCCTATTTGTGTATGTACTTTCCTTTACTATACTTTGTATTTGAGTAAAATACATTTCTAGTAATTCATTAGTAAATCCTAAATCATAATATCTTCTCAGGTTTGAGTACCACAGCATTGGAGGACTGGGAGGATGGGGCTGAGTCCTGGCCAATCAGAACAGAGGACCCACTAAGAGAGGAAGAGGATGAGAAGAGTCGAGAGGAAGATGCTGGGGATTATAGGCCGTGGAGAGAGAGAAAGGCGGGGAATGAGGAAAGAAAAGAAGATGTGCGCGTGGATGGGGAAGGAAAAGACAAGGGGAGAAAAGAGGTGGATCAGAGAGGAGATGAGAAAGACAGAAAGGAGATGAAGGAGGAGGTGATGGCTGAGTATGAGAAGCAGACAGATACAAGGGGTCAAGGAAGCCTAATCCTGGAGAGAGGGGATCAAGGTGAGATGCTGACTGATGAACAAGGACGAGCGGAGGATCAAAGACGAGAGAGACAGGCTCTTCATCCTGGAGAAGATGAAAGAGGGATGAAGAGGAATGAAGCGGAAGGACAAACGGTAAAGGAAAGAGAGGGAGTGATGAGAGTGAGAGAAGAAGGAGAGGAGGAGGACAGAATGGATGGATGGAAGGAGGCAGAGGGAGAAGAGAAAGAAAAGAAAGAGGAGGAGGAGAACGGAGAAGAGAGGAAGGTTCTAGGAGGGTTAGTTAAAGATGACACAGACCACCCGCACATAGAGGAGACTGAGCAAACGGTCTCAGCAGTCAGGCTCATTTCAGAGAACATTCCACATTCGACTGCGGAAATCCTTCTTGTAGTTCCCACAGATGTCAACCAATCTGTCGGTCAGGAAACCCCTCCCCTACTCACTCCATCTACTTATTCACAATCTGAGGCTTTTGTTGACCATATGACTCACCAACCAAGTCTTTCTGTAGCTGCCACCAACACCCTACCGCCACAACTCTCTGCAGAACCACAGGAGGCCATGCTATTGGCTAACAGACTCAGCTCACATGATGACCTCACAAAACTTCAGCATGTGATGGAAAGTTCTCAGCCAGTCCACATGAGGGAGGTAGAGCCCATTCGAGTCAGCCCCATAAGTAAGGCTGTGATCAGCACGACAGACAACCAAGAATCTGAAGCTCGATACAACACACACACACCTCAGCCAGAGACATCAAGTGGAAAAAACAGGCAGAAGCTTAGCCAAAAAGCTATCGGACGCAGAATTATCCGAAAGCCTAAAAGCAACCAAACCGCACAAGTTGCTAAGTCAAAGGTCCAGCGAACTGTGACTAAACTCTCTCAGAATTTAAAACAACAACCGTTATCTCCCCTTAACAAAGCCATTCCCAATGAGCTAAATACCACAACACTAAATGAAACACCAGGCGAAATGACTCCCAAGCCTTATAATAATAATAAGAACAAACAGCAGAAGAAAAGAAAAGATAAAATTACCAGATCTCTGAAGAAGGACAAAAAAGAGAAGAAAAATAAAAAAGAGAATAAAGAGGAAGTTCCCACTACCCCATACTTTCCTTTCTTTAAAGATGACTACTGTCCGACTGACTGTGCCTGTTATGGAAGGTTAGAATGATTTCCACTTCAGTAAAACCAGACCTTTGGTCTGATGATGCAGTTTTACTAATCATTTAGATTTGCTTTACATCCATTACATTACATTATTGAGATTATACCTGGAATTATTCCTGTCATGTTAATCACCTAGTGCAATTTGCCTATGTTTCCTAGTGCCACATAACACTAGCGTGTCACACATTGGCATGCTGTCACAATCTTTCATTATCCCGGATATGAGTTTAATGAAGAAGAGTGTGCTAGCTAATTTGCAATCAAGATTGGTTGGAAACTTATTCAGGTTGCCCCTGGAGTTATTGATCATGGTTGGACTCTCAAATGCATATGTGTCTACTAATTCCATTGTCTCTTTTCTTTCAGAGTTGTCCAGTGCTCTGATAAAGGAGTGGACAAGGTTCCTTTCGGCATCCCCTACAATGCTCGCTACATCCTCTTGATGAACAATCTCATCGACAGCATCCAGCTGGACCTGCTCTCCGAGTACCTCTCCATGGAGTTCCTGGTGCTCAGCAACAACCGCTTGATGGACAGCTCTGTGGAGGGTTCCTTCGAGGGGGTTCAGAAGCTGAAACGTCTCTACCTGGAGCGGAACTTGCTCCAGAGCATCCCGACAGACATGCCGGCCTCATTGGAGGAGCTGAGATTGGATGGGAACAACATCAGCGTTATGTCGGAGGCAGCGTGGGGCCGCTGCCCTGGCCTGCTCATCCTCAGCCTGAACAACAACAGCCTGGGTAACGGATCCGACTCTCTCTCCGCCGGGGTGCTCTCTCCGTTGGGCACCCTTCGGACGTTAAGCCTCAACCACAACCAGCTCCTGGCTGTGCCCTCCCAGCTCCCGCTTAGCCTCCGTGAACTCTATCTCCGCGGCAACCTCATCCAAAGTTTCCACGGTGATGTCTTCATGGGTGAGTCGGAACTGCTGATCCTGGACCTCAGTGCCAACCGGCTAAGCAACAAGGGTCTCGGCAAGGATGCCTTACTCAACGCCAATCGATTAGAGAGCCTCAACCTGGAAGGGAACCTTCTTAGGCAGGTCCCACGCCACCTTCCCCAGTCCCTCAAAACCCTCAACCTTGAAGGCAATACCATCGCTTCAGTGGGCAAAGCTGCCTTCAAACGGCTGCCCAACCTGGAGCACCTCGGTCTGGCACGGAACAAGATCGTCAGAGTGGCATTTGGCGCGTTCCGAAGCCTGCCCGTCCTCCACCAGCTCGACCTATCCCACAATGCCCTGAGGCAGGTACCCAGGCAGCTCCCGACGTCGCTCCACTTTGTGTCGATAACCCACAACAAGATCCGATCGGTGCCACAGGACGCACTGTGTCCGGGGGGTGCCAGCGCGCCCCTTAGCCAGCTGGTGAGGGTCCAGCTGGAGCACAACCTGATCGATATGGGCAAGCTAAACACACGGGCCTTCTGGTGTCTCAGAGGGTTCCAAGTGGTCCATTTTGACTGATGGGCTGAGAATGTAAGGGGGCAGGGACAGTGGATAGACAGCTGACATGGATTGTCGCAATGTTTTGGTCATCAGTAGATAATATTAGTTTTAACACCTTTCTGGAACCATTTAGGATTGTGACCATAGTTTGTTATTTGCAGATAAAGCCATAATCTGCTAAAATCATAAATGTAAATGTAAAGCGTCTGAGACTTCCAGGTGGTCCATTTCGACTAAGGATAGACTCCGGTGACACGGTCAGTCACAGGGTTCGTGTCACCAATAGACAATGTCAATGAGAGCAAATCTGTCATCATCAAATAATATTACTTTAGACACTTTTCTTTGTTCATTTAGGATCTGTTTGTTCATTGCCAAATTAGCAGATGGTGCCTCGGAGATGTCCAGATGGTCCACTTTAGCTCTACCAAAACTGTACCAAAAACTGTATGAGGACAGAAACAGCAGGCGGACACATGACATAAACAGTCACAGTATCAGTGTCATAAGGTTCATGACAAAGGCCAGTGTCGTCAACAGATAATGTTCCAAATTGGGCCAAATGATCCGATTATCTCGGATTATACAATTATTTCTTGTTTTTATGGAATACGGGGGACGAACCCTGGGTCAGATCCCTGCCAGTGTCAACTGTTATCCTGGGCATCACTGCCCCTTTATCATTAGTGGATACCATTCCTTCCTGGATACAGAAGTGTGGTCTCTAGCAACAACAACTCTCAAAGGAACAAATCTGTCTAACATGGAGAGAGTGCTGAGTCGTGGAATAGCATTGAAAACGTTTTTGGCACTTGTCACTTTGACTATGCTCAGGAAAAACGACTTCCCCCCAGAGAGACAAAGTGAAATACGGCTGAACTGCTTTTCATTACCTGTGCAGTGGAGAGACATCACAGAGCTGCAATGGTTTATGATTCTGGGAAAAGCGCTCATCTATGGTGTGGGCCCTTGGCTTATGAATACTGAATATAGAACAGAGGTGTCAGGGGGAATGAAAAAGTGCATTTACATTGGACTAAAGAGCACTGATTCTGAGAGCAAATGTTCAAGAAAATAATTTAGTTTACGGTGTGAATTTTGGCAATACAGCTGTACAGCCTTTCAATCTCCATAATGCATTCAGAACTAAGGCTTCCCAATATGTCATGATCAAGATTTAAGATTTGAGCTTGTGTGTGTGAGTATGATTTACACAGTGTCTGTAAATGTGTAAGACTGAAAGTGTGTGTAATAGTGTGAGATGTGTGAGACTGAAGTTTGTGTTGCGAAATAGTAACTGTGCGTACAACTTGTGTCCATAAGGTGGCACTGTGATACAACCTAACATCACAAGCCTTTGTCCTGTGTAAAATTAACAAGAAAGAGTGCTAGGACTCAACCCAGTGCTGTCTAAAGTTATAAGCTGATTTAAACCTGCTGTTCTGAATACACTGTGCAATTGAGCTATTTGTGACAATATATATGGGTACTTTTATGAGTGTACAGTTCATTTTATGTTATTTTGAAGTTTATTTTTTGGACATGAACTCATGTGTAAAATATAGTTTCTTGTAGTCTATGTAGTTCTTTCAGATTTGGTAAAACTGTAGGGACTTTTGTTCTTTTTCTCTCTGAGATATCAATCTCACACACCCACCCACCCCACACACACACACACACACACACACACACACACACACACACACATACACACACACACACACACACACACACACACACACACACACACACACACACACACACACACACACACACATATATATATATATATATATAAGTATATAAATATATATACTCAAACACACACAAGCACTGTGATTCAAGTATTAAGCAGTTTCACACATTGGTGATGCTGCCGGAGTGAAAACATTTCACAGGCTCATCAGAGGGAACAGAGTCAGCATAGAGCATAGGACAGAGAGAGAGAGAGGGAGAGAGAGAGAGAGAGAGAGAGAGAGAGAGAGAGAGAGAGAGAGAGAGAGAGAAGGAGAGAGAGAGAAGGAGAGAGAGGGAGAGAGAGAAAAGGAGAAAGAGAGAGAAGCAGAGAGAGAGAAGGAAAGAGAGAGAGGGAGAGATAGAGAAGGAGAGAGAGAGAAGGAGAGAGAGAGAGAGAGAAGGAGACAGAGAGAAAGGATGGGGTTGAAAAAGGGAAGTCGGAGAGCCGAGAGTGAGGTGGAGGGGTTCAGAGAGAGAGTAGGAGAGAGGGACGATATAGTTGAGGCAAGAGAAGAAGCAGGAAAAGAGAGAGACAGAGAGAGAGAGCAAAAAGGAGAGGAAGAGAGAGCAAGAGGGAGAGGGAGAGAGAGAGGGGGGAGGCAAGAGAGAGGGGTAGAGAGGGAGAGAGAGGTAGAGAGGGAGAGTGAGAGGAGGAGGCAAGAGAGAGGGGTAGAGAGGGAGAGAGAGGTAGAGAGGGAGAGTGAGAATACAGGAGCTCTACGTGTGGAGCTAGGGAGAGACTCAGTGAATTCCATCTGTGTGAAACGCAGCTTCAGCTACGTGGCACTCCTCTCCAGCTGCTTTGGGGAGAGAACGAGGGAATGAATCAGACAGACAGGCAGAGAGAGAGAGAGAGATAGAGAGAGAGAGAGAAAGAGAGAGAGAGAGGGAGGGGAGGAAGAACGTAGCGATGGGTCAGAGTTGAGTTTTGTAGGAGGAGGAGAGGAGAGGTGGAGGGGAGAGGAGAGAGGAGAGAGGAGAAGAGTGCACCGGCCTCTCCCTCCAGTCCTGCAGGACCCTGACCCCTCTCCTCCAGCCTGCACGTCTACCTGCCTGCGTTTTATCTACACTAGTGCTGTGTCTGCTCTCCTTCACCCAGCATTCCCTCACTCCTTCTGTCTCTCTCTTTCTCCCCATGGTCCACCTTCCTACTGTCTCCCTCTCTCTCTTCTCTCTCTCCCTCTCCTTCTTTCTCTCCCTCTTTCTCTTGCTCTCTCCCCTTTTCCCTCTCTCTCTCTCTCTTTTTGACTCCACCCCTATTCTGTCCATCCCACCCACCCTCGGTTTCTGTGAAGTCCAGATACATAGGGTGTGTTAAGGTATATGTGTGCAGACTGTCCGGGGCTAACAGTTTAATCTCTAATGAAGGTCTGCATAAATGTGTGTGTGTGTGTGTATGTGTGTGTTTGTGTGTGTATGTGTGTGTATGTTTGTGTGTGTGTGTGTCTGTGTATGTAGGTGCTGTGTGTGTATGCATGTATGTGCAAATATGCATGACAGCACTACTACAATAAGGAGTACTGTGAGAAGACAGGATAATACTGGGATTAGCAAAAATAGGAGGTTGAGGTGGCAATAGGCCAGACCTACCCAAGCATCTCTCTCTTCCTCTCTCTCTCTCTCTTTCTCTCTCTCTCTCTCTCTCTCTCTCTCTCTCTCTCCCTCTCACACACACACACGCAAACACCAGAGGTAATGATATCTAAAAACAGACCCTCACCTCATAAATGACATGCATGCTTAATAAACCAGTGCATAAATAAACATATGACAACGCTGCACATGACGCATGCTCACCTTATTGCAATGCAAACAGCTTTGGCAGAACCTGCAGTCATGCACGTAAGGCACATTTGCAGTGAATTAGCTGTGTAAAGCTGGCAGTGTGGTGCCTGTGCGAATTGTCCGTGAGGCCGCTGGGTCTCATTTTGTGTTTAGAATTTGATCTGGTGTAGCTTCTCAGGCATTGCTGAGAGTGAGTCTGGAGAATGTTATATTTCAGTGTGGTTTTTTGAGGAAACGGGTTTTTGAAATAAAGAGAGACAAAGAGGAAGACAGACAGAGAAAGAGAGAAAGGTTGAGAGAGACACATTATAGTGAGGGAAAGAGGAAGGGAGAGAGGGAGACAGCTAGATAGAGAGAAAGAAAGGATAAGATAGAGATGGATGTATAGATAGATAGATACAGAGAGAGAAAAAGAGAGAGAGAGGGAGAGAAAAGGAGAGTTAGATTGCCAAATGTGCTAATGTCACACAAAACAAAAAATGGCTGACCACATCCGAAAGTCACCGTTCGTGTATGAGACATCAGTCCCAGGAAGTGGCAGTAAGGAGACAGAGGATCAGGCAGGATATGAAACCACACCCAGCGGCACAGGAGCCAGGCAGACTCAAACGCAGCCACAGACAGTGGGCTGAATGCTGGAGCCTGGAGCCTGATGCTTGCCATGCATTCTTCTGCAACCTGGAATCTCTCTACTGGAAAGGAGAAGAAAAAAACTGTCTACCATGTCAGAGGGGTGCTGGAAAAAAAAATGATTAAAGTGGAATTCCATTTCCTTTTTAACAGAACAGGTGCTCAAGGCATGTCCAGTCAATGGAGTTTTATATGTACACCTTCATCTGGTCAGGCTATGCATGAAAGTAAGGATACTGTAATGAACAAAACTGAATGAACAAACATTTTTTACCAAAACTATGCTGCATTTTGTATTAGAGAAAAGACATTATGTACGATGATATGTTTGGTCTCTACATATAGACCCAAGCATGGTAGTAATAGGCGAGAAGTAATTTGATGTTCTTTTTGTGTGAGGCAGCTATGGCTCTTGGGATGTGTTGGGGGGTTAAAGGCTTCCAGATATGCTGCTATTGCTCAAGTGAGAGTGAGGTGGCGCTTGTGTCAGTGAAGAAGTCAAGAGAGAGAGGGAGGGAGAGAGAGAGAGAGGGAGAGAAGGAAGAGGGAGGGAAAAGAGAGGGAGGAGGGGACATAGGAGGGGAGAGAGAGAGAGGACCATGGGAGCCCGACGGACCTCAGCACACACATTCACTCCCCTCCAGCAAACACACACACACACACATTCACTGCCCTAAAGGCCATATTGTAGCGCCACATACACACACTTTTGTACACACATACACGTATATAGTCACACCCAAACACACACACACACACACACACACACACACACACACACACACACACACACACACACACACACACACACACACACACAACCAGACACACACACACACAGTCATACTCTCTGTTGGGAGCTGCTCTCATGGTAAACTCACACACATGTACAACATAGATGGACAAACACACACCACCTCTCCCTCCTTCCCCTGTGTATACAAACCTATATACAGAATCAGTCACTCACTCTCTGACACACACATGCAAACAGACACACACACACACACACACACACACACACACACACACACACACACACACACACACACACACACACACACACACACACACACACACACACACACACACACACACACACACACACACACAATCTCTCGCTCTCTCCCACACACAAACACACACATACACACCCATAGACATATGCATGTACACACACAATCACACACACAATCATCACACTCTCCTACACACTCACACACATGCACACACACACACACACACACACACACACATACACGCATGCAAACACACACATACACATACACACCACATACACTACTCACACATACTCACCCATCGACATATGCATGTATATGTACACACAAAAATAGCCCCCCCACCACCACACACACATGCAGACACACACACACCCACACCCACACACACACACACACACACACACACACACACACAAACGTCCGCACTGGCAGAGCAGGGGCTCCACAAGGGGGCCACTCTGTTTACTTTTCAGAGCAAGAAGGAGGGAATCTCTTTTAGGCTCAGATGCAGCATAACCTTCCAGACATGTACACACACACACACCAAACACACACAAACACACACACATACACACACATACTCACCACTCTCACACACACACACATACATACATACAGGTACACACAAACACACACACACACACACTCACACATATGTCCTCTCTCTTCCCCCTTTAACAGACTCTCAAAATACACAAAAACACACACAAACACAGACTTATTTAATAAACAGATAAACTTGGAGACACCCAAACACAAAAATAAACATTTCAAACATTCTTCTGAATCCAAATTCACTATCACCATGCCCAAGGTGGACAAGAGAAACAGAGGAAGAGAAAGAAGAGACAGAATCTCCATCCATCCACACCTCAAAGTGTTCTGTTGCTAATCCCCACGAAAAATTGAATAAAAAGTGGCGTTTTGCTTTGAAATTCATGTGAGCCCTCATGCTATTGGTCTACACAGTCATAAACAGACCTACCAGATGTACACCACAGAAGCCTGCTATACACCATGGGTGTGTGGTCTCGTTAAATACAGGTCACGGCCATGAAAGACAGAGACAGACACACAGACACAATACACACACCAGAAACCCTCAACACAGGCCACACGGGAGAACAGCTGCATGGGGACTGTATGATAAGACGACACTTCAAATGCACAAAGGTCAGAGGTCAACCATCTTTTTTTGACCTTTGGAAAATGTCCCTGGAGCCCCAGTTATTTTTTTATTGAGTGTGTGCAGGTCAAATAATTGAAATAAAAGAATAATGTGAGTCTGCAAGAAAAACAAGTCAGAACCACTGCCAACCTTATAAGAAGAGTGACTTCCTGTTTCCAGTAGTTTATGGCCTTTCTCATTAGTTAGCAAACCTGGCTTGACATTTAGAGGCAACTGGCAAAGCTTAATACTTGGAGAACAGTAATAACAGTGATGTGAAGTCATCCCAGAGGTCTGTTCCATTCGGAGCAATGGCATGTAGCCATAGTCTATGAGAAGTTCATAGACACTTGCCTTCCAGTAATCCATAAATTATACTCTTAGACTTGACTGTAAACACACACACTGAAAGATAAGTCATCCTGGGTGCACGTTTTTTGACAAGACTTTTTGGAAGTCAGATACAACACAGTCTGTTCTTTAGTATGAGACATCCTCAAGTTAAAAATATATATATTATAGTATATGTCCCTACATGAAGAGTGCTCGAAAATAGCTCTGCACTGGCAGCCTGGTCCCTGTATCCTTCATACTTTGATTTCCAAATCTCTTTTGTATGTTAGTATGGTAGGACCCATAGCACTAGTCTTAAACCCCTCCGCAATATTAACTCCCTCCCCATGTTAGTATGGTAGTACCCATAGCAGTAGTCTTAGACCCCTGTGCCCTATAAACCCCCTCACCCCAGCCAGGAAGTCATTTGCCTACAGGAAGCATTAAACTGACTTCCAGTCGTTACCATGGTTTCTGGACCAGACAAGGTCTAGACAGGCTGGAATGAAGACTTTGCTCTTTGATTAATCATTTGATGGGGTGGTCACATGGGAAATTATGTTAAGTCATCTTTCCTTGTATTTTTGTGAGTGTGTGCGTTTGTTTGAGTCTGTGAGTCTGTGAGTGAGTGTGTGTGCGATTGTGTGTGTGTGTGTGTGTATGTGTGTGTATGTACACGTGTGTGTGTGTGTGTGTGTGTGCGCGTGACAGGAAGAGAAAGAAAGACCATCATGCGTTTTTCATCTCTTCTTTTTTTCGTCCTCCCTTTCCGCTGCTCTTGGCTAGGAAGCGTTTTTGTTGAACAGTGTTTTCCGTCACAGCAGACGTTACCTAAGCAGCCATGATTCGGCTGTTGTTTCGCTCGGGGCCTGTGCCCTGAATGGCAATGGTGAGTTGGGGGTTGGGGTGGCGGGTGAGGGGGGTGGAGAAAGTACTGCCAGTTTCTGCATTAGTGAGGTGGAAAGTGCTGTGACTTCAATCAGACAAAGCTGACTCAACATTTCCTCATGATGGCTTGATAGTTCTGCTGATTTCTCTTCCTCTCTCTCTCTCCTGCACTCTCTCTGATTTGACCCACTCCTCATACAAGAATTGTGACAACGCAAAAAACATGTAACATATTTGAGTTCCCTTTTAAAAGTCTACATAAATCATCTATTTATCATTAACATATGTTTGAAGAAAACATGTTTTAAAGTGTGTAAAGTGCTTATCATAGACACATGGCCTGTAAAACTGTGGGTTGTCATAGAAGTTCAAAAGAGATGGCCACATGAGTATTTAGCGTGCACAAAGTGAAAGATACAGTCTGTGATTATGGCTAAAGGTTGTTGATATTTGAACACAACAGCCAATCAAATTACATATTTCCTGTTCCTGTTCCTGAAATTACATGTTGATTGGCTGGAATTGTGAATGGCTTGTTCTGAGCTACATCGTTTGTTTCCCATTTACAGTACGGAGCCAGCACTGTTTCCTTTAATTTTTTTATTTGATTTTTTAGTGCAAACACAGGACGGACATCTACTATATGACCATGAGGAGCAACTGGAAGAATTGTAAAAAAGATTATTGGATTTGAATCACGGATTTACCTTTAAGGTACCCTGTGTTTTATATCAGGGTGTAATACCACTTCCCGATTCATCATCATAATTCAAGGGCTTCAGTGAAAAGGCAGCTTTCGACTCACAGCAAATTAGAGACCACAGGATCAATGAGGTGTTTCAAAACCTGATGGTCATGTGTATTTCAATGTTTTGCGTATACAAAGAAGAAATAGTGTGTGTGTGTGTGTGTGTGTGTGAGGGGCTCACATGTGTGAACATGGGTACTTTGAAGAAGGATTAGGCCTTGTCTAGACAACGATAAGCCTCCTTGCACACCGTGCCAAAAAAAAGCCTGCCTGTTTGTGTGTGGTGTGAGAACAAGAAGCCCAAATGTGTGTGTGTGTGTGTGTGTGTGTGTGTGTTGTGGGCAAGTGCACGGCTTATGGTGGTCAGGCGGATCCTTTTCATGGTGGATGTGGCAGTTGGCCATGGTGTACAAATCACCTGAACCAGGCTGTCCATCTCTCTCTGTCTCTCTATCTCTCTCTCTCTTTCTCTCTCTCTCTCTCTCTCTCCATTTATCAGTTGTCCAATGTCTTTACATGCAGAGTCCCTTGTTGCATTCAGTGGACGACCTTAAAGTGAATGTTTTCTGATGGCTCTTTCCTGTACATGGTGATGAGTGTAGTACAGTCATAATAGCGGCTCTATCAGCCTCATATTTGCTATTATACTGTTGCTGACGCATTACCCTAAAATAACCCACTGTAAATAACACTTTACTTGAAATTAATGTGAATAACAAATGTTTTTATCTTTAGTCATATACCCCCACAGTGCAGTCTAACAGTCAAAGAGCAATACTTACTATTTATCTATTACATAAACACAGACGGTCTTCATTTCTTTTTATGCTTTGTTGTGAAAATGCAAGTCACCTCCGGCAAGAAAGAGAGGACTGTGACAGCGGGCTTATTGCTGATGTCTGTGTTTTACACTGACAAACGGCAGTGTGCTTCACAGCAACTCAACATGAATTACGTGGCTGGCCTCTGAGTCTCTGGCTCCCCATAACTTTTGTTTGAGCGGTCTGTCACTGCGCGTGCACCAGAGTGGTGCTTCAACTTTCAATATTTATACTGCTGGAATGGCCTGTTCTATTTCACTCCTGCTGCTCTGTATCAGTAGGATGGGTTGTGTTTGTGTGTATGTGTGTGTGTGTGTGTGTGTGTGTGTGTAAGTGCCGTGTGGTGTGGTTTGGTGAGAGTGTGCTAAATCTCCCGTGTCTGGCAGCCTGCTGAATTAGGGCCGGACGCGTTCAGGGTCGCAATGACCCCCGGCTAGTCTGGCCTGGCATCTGTTCTTTTTCCTTGAGCCATCAGTCACATTCAGCTCTAGCTAGTCACAACTATTAACCTCCCCTCACCACACACACACACACACACACACACACACACACACACACACACACACACACACACACACACACACACACACACACACACACACAACACACACACACACACACACACACACACACACACACACACACACACACACAAACACACACACACACACACACACACACACACACATACACATGCATGCACAAAGGAAACAAGGACATCCGAACCGCAAGGAGAAGCTCTCATTTGTCAAAATAAGGGAGATGAGGTTGAAAGAAAACAGATGTGCAAGACCTCTGGTTCATCAGAACAAAAAAACAAGCGAAAAATAAACAAAACAACAAATAACCTAGATCTGACAGACAAACACAGAGTTGGGCATGACATAAATAAGCAACCAATCAAATTCATCCCAGATGCAGAAGCATGATGTGATGCAAAGGAGTCGCTATGCAAGTGGGGAAGGAAGACTACACTGCATTAGAGGGTTAACTTAATTCCCTGCACACATATAAGTGTACTACTCCATGCAGTTGTGATACGTTTTGCTATAAACATGCATGGATATTTCTTTGTTATGTCCTCTCTCAGGGGACATCATTGGGTAACTTGGTCAAACTAAATTCAGCCATCGCAGATTGCCTCCAGGTCTAGGACACAGTGCCAGCATCAGTCTTTATACAGCTGGCTTTCCAAAGATGTTTTTGCTCAGGGTTTGGACGGAAGACCCAAGCCTTTCTTACACGGATGGGATCACTCGCAGAGATACTGAAGCCAAAGATACGTGGCAGAGGGATCAGACGCTCAAGCCCCGAGGTTGACAGTTACCAACTCCTGCTCTGCCTCGGCCAAACACACGCTAGGTGTTCTGTGACTACATGTTGTTAGACAACTAGTAATCCAATCCAAATTAAGGTCACTGACCTCCATGTTCAAGGGGAGGGGTCTTCTCTTGGGAATCCAAACACCACAGCAATCCTGTCGCTAACACTTAGCAACGTGAAACAATGGCAGCAAAAATGAAACGATGACGCCTGTGTGTTCCTTGTACTTCCCTTCTGTGTGTTTTAGTTTGTCTCTGTTAAGTTTCTGTGTGTTCTTGCTTATTTTGGTTATTTCTCTGAAACCCTGCAGTGGAGGTTCATTTATATCCTGCTATGGCTATGTGATGAGGAGGATTCAAGTTAGCTTCAACCTATTTAGCAGGCTGAGCTACTGCATGGAAATGATTAACTGAGAGTAGAGAACGGCTCAGAATGGTGAGTTGTCCATGATGTTACCAGTTCAATTATCAAGTGAAAAGGGGTAGTCTTTCCTACAGGCGGTATAGGCAGTCGCCTAGGGCGCCACTCGGAGGGGGGCGCAAAAAACTGTGCCCAGCAACGAAAACAAACAAACAAGAATTCCGTTTTGTGTTTCCTACTCCCTGTCACATAGTTCTTTATTGATTTTTCAGAGGATGTCCATTTATTCTACATTATACAAAAAATACATGTTAAAATGGGGCGCGCATATAAAGCCATAGCCAGTGCAACAACACTACAAATATCTAACTTGTTGCACATCACACCTATTAAGGAAGATAAACACGGCAACTTGTCAACAAGTGATGAATACTGGTAAAAATCCGAGTATTGTATTGTCAACTTTAGCGAATGGATTGTATAATCTTGCTAGTAAGCTAACGCTAGCTAGCCAGTGTCTTGTTACATTCCTTGTTATTGCCATTCAGTCTAAACATCATTTCAAGTATGGAAAGCCAAAAATGACATAATTAAAAATAAATACATATGTAAAAATGTGTGTCATAAATAAATAAAATGACTTAAAATGCACCAAAGAAAAGCATTAGAAAAAATATATCATGCAGTTATGAGAATGGAAATGGAAAATTTGTCCTTTTTATTTACTGTTACATTTATTTACGCTTACATTAATTCCCAAATACATTTCTTCCTCCTTTTATTTTTCTATTTATTTACATATTTTTAACCGTACTATTTCCCCTACCGTATTTATTTCTTCTCGCGCCTTTTTACATTTCTTTCTCCTACATTTACATTTCTGGCTGCATTTATTTCTGGCTGCATTTATTTCTGTATTCATTCTTGTCTCGGTATGCAAATGAGGTGGGCTATCATTGGCCGGCGCACCGTCTCTCTCATTGCTCCAGCTGCTTACCCCACTCTCCCCATCTGTATTCTTATAACCAAAGCTATGCAAGCTAACCAGCTAACTCACGTTAGTCACCTTACCACCTTCAAACACACATGTCACCTTCACACACACTGATCATACCCAAGCTGTCAACCTCAACTTTACACGTATGAGGTTTATCGTTTTGTTTGTCATGGTTCAGTTAGTTTAGCTAACGGAAGCTAAGCAGTGCACAGTTAGTTTAGCTAACGGAAGCTAACCAAGTTAAACAGTGCACTGTTAGTTTAGCTAACAGAAGCTAAGCATGTTAACCACAACCAGTGCACATCAGCAGTTGAGATCCTTGTCCGCTCTCGTCAGCTCGGTTGTAACGTGAACTGCAGGACGTGATATAGCTTTTGCAGAGCTTTGTCAACACAATATTCCCCCTAATGACAAGTGAGAAAAAAAATCGCTGGATTTGTCACCCAAACTCATGAAATCAGGCCACACATAACGTGAGGATTGTAATAACTCTAAGGCAATGTGTGCAGCTCTTTAACTTTCTCAAAAAGTTGATAGATAGTCTCTTTATTGATCCTTCGTGGAAATGAACTGTCGTGCATCTACAATGAAAGTACTATACACCAAAGCTATAAAATGAGACGCAGTGTTGGGCAAGTTACTGAAAATTAGTACTTAGTTACAGTTACTAGTTACTTCTTTTAAAGGTAATTGAATTACTTCCCAGTTACTGTATATCAAAAGTAATTAGTTACTAGGGAAAGTAACTTTTAAGTTACTTTTATATCTGCGTTTAATATAATGAATATGAACAGTACTGAACAGTCAAACCCAATAAACATATATATTTTGTACCTAATTATTTTAAACAACAGGGCAACATGCCTTCAAATCAAGCAGTAGTACAAAAGTCCCTTTTAACACTTAACTTAACACAAAATAACTGTCTCAGTCATTTAACAGTTTTTTTTTTTACTACATTAGTGATTGGCTTACAGTATTAACACCATATAAAAAGTAGGGGGATAAAAAATAATCAATTAGTGGTTCAGTTCACAAAATACCCTGAAACACCCACACAGTATTCACAATATGCTAAATATATAATTAGAATAATATCTTTCTAATACATCCTAATCGCTGGCAATCCCCACCCTGATCAAGGTAGGAACTGTTTATAAGTTCCCACTGGTCCCGGTGGCGCTTCTTTCGCCGTTGCCCGACAGCCAAGATGACTGAGGACACGAACACCTTATACAATTGGTAATAGATTCCACGCGTTTTCTGGTTAAACAATAAATGTTGGAAACCACGATCGGTGTCCTAGCCTTCATTCCATATGTATGCGCGATTGTATACAAGTGCAATGAATGTGTGTTAGCGGCCGTGGAGAATGGGAGAAATAATTGCGGTTGTATATCCGTGTATGAGTGCGTGCGTGATTGTATGCAAGTGCAATGTGTGTGTGTGTGTGTGTTAGCAGTCCTGGAAAATGGGAGACAGTTGCATATGTACAGCCTTGTGCGTGTCTTTGTGTGTGTGTGTGTGTGCATGCGTGCGTGATTGTATGCAGGTGCAATGTGTGTGTGTTTGTGTGTGTAAGCGGTCGTGGATCTGGGTAGCAGAGTGTCTTTCATGTGCGGTCGCACTGGTCCTGCGACGTCAGATCAGAAGAAGCTAAAGTAGGTCTATCTTGTCTTCTTGTCTGCAAGTGTTAATTTTCCACAAAGGATAGTAACGTGGGTAACGAACTCATTTAGATTGCAGTAACTGTAACTGCGTTACTCGATTTAAACAAATACTTAGTTACATGCTCGTTACCGCTAAAAGTAGTTGAATTACAGTAACGCGTTACTTAGTAACGCGTTAGTCCCAACACTGATGAGACGTTTGGGTCCCCTATTTTGTTGCTACATCCCACAGCAGAACAGGTAGCGGGCATCTTAGTTTGAGTATGGCGTATTGTAGCAAGCGAGCAAGGTAAGAAATCTGGAGTCAAGGTCTCAGCCACATAGACATCCTATTACGCTCAGCCATCTCTGCGAAGCCTCGAAGCTCCCTCGCCACCATACTCCAAGTGATCAGTGGATTCATTAAAAAAAAAATGTTTTGATTCAAATTGCATCAAAATAGCTTTCAATCTCTTCCGATCTCTCCATACAGCTTCTCAGATGCTATGCACACGAAGTCTAGGGCCTCCGAATAGGATTTACTTTTCACACCAATCGAATCTTTTAATTTCGTAAATACGGAGGCTGGCAACGAGAGATTTGCGTAAACACGGAGGCAGCAGATTGTGGTGAACCGACTGTAGTACATACCTCACGCCTGTGGGTGGCGCTTTAGCGCTTTATTTACACAACTGAAAAAACGTGAAAAACCTAGAAGAAGGTACTTCACAGCACGAGGATAAACATTACACAAGACATTCAAGCTCCAATTAACAACATTACATTATGATAGTTAATATCAGTGGTCAGACTAAAGGATATGCGAAAATGAATTATTTTTTCTATTGATAATAAAGAGTTTGGAACAGTAACATGACATGTCTGTCATCCCATTTCCCATGATGCATTGCTCCGAGCATTTTACATACATTTATGAATAAAAAAGCAAATTAAATCGCTGGCCAATTTATATTTGTGGTCATGAAAGTTATGTTACGTCTGAATAAGAAGAATTAGATCAAGATAGGGGGCTAATCAAAAATCAGAAGACTGGGTTAATGTTAGTGAATTCGAGGCCCACCACAAGTGAGATTTTGAGGGAGAACAAGTTATATATATATTGGTTGGAGATGGCGAAACGATCACGTGGGGCAGTGACGTCATCAGGTTGCGTGAAACCGTGCAGACGAACACCAGCCCCCGTACCGATTCAAATCTACTCACTTTCTACCCCGGACTGCGATCGTTGCGGAAACAAGGTGCGGATAGAGAGTGTTCGTATGTATGATAGGGCTATCTGTATTAGCTATCCGTATCAGATTGACAAACTAGGCTCCATGTAAACGACCTCTCAGCTCTCACCTACACTTAGGCCAGAGGCCTAGCGAGACCAATGAGCGACACGGTGCGCTGGCCAATGATAGCCCACCACATTTGCATACCGAGACAAGAATGAATACAGAAATAAATGCAGCCAGAAATAAATGCAGCCAGAAATGTAAATGTAGGAGAAAGAAATGTAAAAAGGCGCGAGAAGAAATAAATACGGTACGGAAAATAGTACGGTAAAAAATGTGTAAATAAATAGAAAAATTTTTTCTAATGCTTTTCTTTGGTGCATTTTTAGTCATTTTATTTATTTATGACTCACATTTTTACATATGTATTTATTTTTAATTATGTCATTTTTGGCTTTCCATATTCAAGTTCAGCTGTACCGCAATTTGCGTCATTTTCAATGTGTCATGAAAAAACAATTTGAGTAATCATAACAATGTACGTTTTGGTGGAGCGAGCTAGCCAGTTTAATTAGATATGATTGAACTAACTAATCAAGAGCTATGCATCTTGGCATAAAAAAAGTATAAATAAACCGATGAACAGGGGGGCGTTGCCGTAGCTCAGAACAGGCGTGACATTTTCTCAATGTTTGTTCATCGTTGCGATCGTTGATGAAGAAATGCAGTTTTACACTGCAAAATAGCGTTTGAAATTTGCAATTCCGTTTTTGTGAGCAACACATTGCTAAATATTATTGATATTATTATTATTATTATATATATTATTAAACACATATTAGCCAAAGCTTCAGAAAAGGTTTGTGACTTTTACTACTCAAAGAACACTTGAGAACAATGAGATGTCCAACCATTTGCAAATCTATGGTTTCTTTTGTTTGATGGGTCTGGAAGTGTCTAAGTCTGTAAGTAACTGATGCAAGCCCTAGCATGCATGAATACTTGCACACACACAGCACCTTCCCACACACACACACACACACACACACACACACACACACACAGGGTGCGATTTGCCGGGGGGGATGGGGGGGATTTACCCCCCCTCTGGTTTTTACATCCCCACCTCAGCTGGATGAATTTCATACATGGGGGGGATAACCCTAAATTATTAAAAAAACAAAGAAAAACAGACAGGTTGTGACAGCGTTTTCTTACACTTGCTTACATCGCTGACACTAACGTTCACCTTACCCGAACTGTCGGCATTCTCAGAACTCGCTGGCTTTCCTTGCTGTACAATGAATATGAAAATAGCCTATTTGTTCACTGAATTAGCGAGTTCTGTCCAAAACAGTTGCGTTTCAGTTTCAATTTCGGTTTCAGTATTTCAACGTGAATGAGAGGGAGCACAAGAATTGAGCGTCTAGCAGCGATTATCATATCATAGACATATATGATGCATAAAGAGAATTAGGCCTATGTATTGCTTGTTTTTTTTTTCATGATAAAAAAAAAAAAAAAAAAAACATCCCCCCCTCTGGTTTTTGACAAATCGCACCCTGCACACACACACACACACACACACACACACACACACACACACGCACACA
>NC_137912.1:16453430-16475930 GCF_963457725.1 Sprattus sprattus
TCAGAAATGCATGGAAGATGTTTGCTCTGCAGGATTTACGAAAAAAATATATGCTGTAAGCTAGACCACGCTGTGCTGGTGAACAGCGCCAAGATCCGCATAGAAGAAAAAAAAAAATGTGGCTCAAGATGTCCCAGCAAACTATGAAAGACAGTGGACCAAAGCTCTGACACACATCATAAAGTTGATTCCCTTCCCGAAACCATAGAGGACGACTCCCGACTAACCACAAGGATCTAAGCCCTGGGCCCCGTCCAGCCTCTCTGCTGCTGTATGCTAGGCTCCCACGCTCTCAGGTATGAGAAGAGCAGAGAACAAGAGAGGATGGAGGACAAGAACTCTAATCAGATTTCCATTGCTGGAGTCTTTTTAAATCTTGAATGTCATGGTGAAATTCCAAGTGAAAAGGGTATATGTGTGTGAGTGTGTGTGTGTGTTTGTATGTGTGTGTGTATGTGTGAGTGTGTGTGTTTGTGTGTGTGTGTGTGTTTGCGGATGTATGTGTCACGTAGCTATAAAGTGTGTATGTATGTGTGTGTGTGTGGGGGGGGGGGGGGGGGGTGTCACATAGCTATAAGGTTTCATTAAGAGTTCCACAAAGATGATGTATATCTCTCCCTGGACTACAGGTAGCTGAGAGGAGTTAAATCACGAGTGGCGAACACGACTCTGAGGTATTGGGCTGGAGCTTATATGTGTGTTTCCTGGAAGAAAGGTTTTGGGAAAAAAATGGCAAACGAGCGAAAACCACAGTCACTTTTGCTTGTGTCTCAAATATTGGGATGCAAAACAGCCAGTAACAAGGCTTTTTTCTTTCTATCCTGTTTTTTCACAGAGACACCAAAATGTTATTGCTTTTTAGAGATATGAAAAGTCTCGGTTCTTGTTTGCCAGAGACCAGGCTTGGATCACATCTGCTGGTGAAGGCTCGATGATGGATGGAGACCCAAAGTGAAACGACATTCCCTGGAAGTTCAAAACGACCCTTAAAATGACCTGGCAACAAACCCCATGGATCTCCAGACTTTTTTTTTCTTTTTCTTCTTCTTCTTCTTCCTTTTTTTTTGGTTTGGCAATTGGTGTTACTGAGAATCCTGGGAGGCCACGGCCGTGATGGAAAGAGACCAGCAGAAAGCATGGGAGAAAAAGATGGCTGACCTTTCTTTGAGTCACCTCTCTTCCTCTGCGTCAGCACTGGAGAGGGAACAGTGCAAGGGGGCGTGCAGGAAAGGGGATGGCAGCTTTACTGTCACAATAAAAAACACCAGTGACATGAGACAGATACCTCATTAAACTGATTCCCCTCATTGAAATCAACCCCTGAGCATAATAATAAACTCTTTTTACATCTGTGTGCCAAGTTTAGGACACTATGATTTTATAAATTGTACAAATAAATGTAGACATATACACACAATGTGCATGCAAGGTATACATTTCATTTAGACACATTAACGTATACTTTGTAGTACATTATGATGAGGAGGATGATGATATCCTTTCACCTAACAGTATACAGTCAAACGTTTAGATGTTTAGGTGAAGGACAAACATTTACTTTCTCTGGCTTGGACCACCAGGATTCCTCACATGAAACAGAAGTCTGAGACCGAGACTGAGATAAAAAAAAAAAACTGATAGAGATTGGTGCGGCCTGGGGTCTGTTAGCAATAAGTGGACAGGAATGTTGATTCGTGGCACAGACAGAAGAATAGAAGGAAAAGAAAAGAAAAGAAAAGGAGGAGTTAGGAAGAGCAAGAAGCAGATAAAAGGGAAAGAAAGAAAGAAAATTCAGATTTTAAATAAGAACTCTATGTAGGTAATCAACCAAAACCTCCCTCAGTGCCACACAAGAGAGAGTTCAGAGAGAGGGAGAGAGAGAGTTCAGAGAGAGGGAGAGAGAGAAAGAGGGGGGGGAGAGAGAGAAGGAGAGAGAGGGAGAGAGAGAGAGGGAGAGGGAGAGGGAGAGAGAGACAGAGGGAGAGAGAGAGAGGGAGAGAGTCCACACAGAGTTGTTTCACACATGTCCATGAGAGTGGTTTGCAGGCTAACAATGTGTTCTCTTCCTTTTACTGGCCTTCCGCTCTGTGTGTTATAAATGAGACTGATGCTTATTAAAAGCGGTGGACGATGGAGGGAACTCCGAGTTCTCCAGTGTTATGAGTCCCCCCACCCCTCCCTCTCTCTCCAGTCTGCCCCCTCCTAAGCCTCTCTTTGACCTCAGAGAGTTTATCTCTTGTCTGAATTCATGCATTCTTCCATGATTGCCTAATTCACTCCCTAGTGTGTTTGTGTGTGTGTGTGTGTGTGTGTGTGTGTGTGTGTGTGTGTGTGTGTGTGTGTGTGTGTGTGTGTGTGTGTGTGTGTGTGTGTGTGTGTGTGTGTGTGTGTGTGTGTGTTTGTGTGTGTGTGTGTGTGAGCGTGTGTGTGTGTGTGTGTGTGTGTGTGTGTGTGTGTGTGTCTATTTGTGTGTGAGTGAAAATGTAAAAATGGAGCATACACTCTCTCACACACACACACACACACACACACTGACAAACACACACACACATACATACACACACACACACATACACACACACACACGCGCACATGTACACACACACATACGTACAAGCACACTCACACTTTTGGAATATTTCACGCAGGTCTGGGTTTGCATGGGTTTCTGTGTGTGTGCGCTTGTGTGTGTTTGTGGTCGCACAATACGTGGATGTGCATGTGTGTGGGCGGGCCCATCTGTTTATATTGCTATCATTGACATCCTTCCAGCTAAGTAACAAAACCTCCACAAGCAACACATTCGGGAAATGCCCCCGCCCCATCCAAATATCTTTTCCCCCCTTTCTTCCTCTCTCTCTCTTTCTCTCTCTCCCTCTCTCCCTCTCTCTCTCTCTCTCTTAGGCTGGCTCTATGCTGGGCACTGCTCTGGAGCCCCAAGAGCCCTAGTTATTTTCATGGCATCCACACAGGCCTCTATACAGACCTGCATCTCACTCACTCTCACTCCTGAACAAATACACACTCACACTATCTATCTATCTATCTATCTATCTATCTATCTATCTATATATCTCTTTCTCTCTCTCTATCTTTCTCTCTCTCTCTCTCTGAGTCCTTGCGTATGTCTTTGACTCATATCATAGAACATTCCATGCTGTTCCAGGCTTTATCAATGGGGCAGCACCCCTTGAAGGCATTAGCTCGTGAGAATGTTGCTGATGCCACGGAGTGGTGATTGACTATTAATGTCTTTCACATGCATTCTGTCCCAGACATACCAAACGTTACCCAAGAGCATGGATGGACCGGTAAAGACATCACATTTTTTTATAGCCTAGCTAGATTTTTCCACACACACACACACACACACACACACACACACACACACACACACACACACACACACACACACACACACACACACACACACACACACACACACACACACACACACACACACACACACACGCACACACACACACACACCTGACTACAGTAGTTTTAATCACATATCCATCTGTTTTTTTTTTGCTGGTGCACACTTCACCTTGTGCAATTTCTCAACAAATAGCATCTACTCAAACATACAAGTATACACTTACCTGTGAGAAATGAAGCCCACCTTCTAAAACAATATGGTAAATATGTATAAAGTTGAGGAAAACAACTAGCTATTTATTTGAATTGTGAGTGACTGGTACACAAATGGCATCATTTTCCAAGTGACTCAAAGCATAACATCACTGCTGAGCTAAAGGAAGTTTACCTCTCCTTGAACAAATACGTCTTTGAGAGGGTTATAGCCATTTCCTCTGTATGCAGGTCACCAAACGTTAGCTTCCCGTGTCGTGGCTAACAAAAACGTCCTCCTGAGATAACAGCTAAAAAAATATGGTTAGGTAAAGCACCTCAGGAGATTGATCATAAAAGCAGTTTTCTTTGTTGTTAGGATTATTTATGAAAGCGTTCTGAGGCTCTACCTGTACAGTAAGGTGTTAATAATACCAAGGTTATGGGTTTAGAACTCAAGGTGTTAATAGTACCAAGGTTATGGGTTTAGTACTCAAGGTGTTAATAATACCAAGGTTATGGGTTTAGTACTCAAGGTGTTAATAATACCAAGGTTATCGGTTTAGAACTCAAGGTGTTAATAGTACCAAGGTTATGGGTTTAGAACTCAAGGTGTTAATAGTACCAAGGTTATGGGTTTAGTACTCAAGGTGTTAATAATACCAAGGTTATCGGTTTAGAACTCAAGGTGTTAATAGTACCAAGGTTATGGGTTTAGTACTCAAGGTGTTAATAAAACCAAGGTTATGGGTTTAGTATTCAAGGTGTTAATAGTACCAATGGTATTGGTTTAGAACTCAAGGTGTTAATAGTACCAAGGTTATGGGTTTAGTACTCAAGGTGTTAATAGTACCAAGGTTATGGGTTTAGTACTCAAGGTGTTAATAATACCAAGGTTATGGGTTTAGTACTCAAGGTGTTAATAATAACAAGGTTATGGGTTTAGTACTCAAGGAGTAAACATACCAAAGAGATTGTACATTCACAATGTACCCCACAAAGTCTCTTTGGATAACAACTACAGCTGAATGAATCAATACAATGTAAATTAAATCGTGTAAATCAAGATTTCTGAAAGATTTGTCAGTGGGTGGCTCCTACGTAGAGTGCTCGTGGAGTGGTTTATCATTTTCACACACTGCAGGAGATATATGTGTGTGTGTGTGTTTGAGGAGAGAATCCCTCAAAGCCGTCACATGTCAGATCATGCACTAATTACCATGTGCTTGTTCTCTTGGGGGCCGCGTCTGTAATTCAGAGCTTGTTTCCGCTATGGACACCACTCAGCTGGACCGCCTGAATCGTCCTGTGTGTCCCTGAAGATATAATTCACTCCACCCTCCATCTGGACGCCTACCGCAGCCACGGAGAGAAGGATTAAGACAGGGCTTCCCTTTTTCTTTTGGTCATAATTAAATGTGCACTGGCAGCAATACTAATTCAAGGAAACTTTCCATTCTCTGGGGGCATCAGAAAAATGCTGGCCCAATGCCAGCACTCCCATCTCGCAGGAAAACCACAGCATCAGCACTACCTGATCAAACCACACAAAACCCCATCCACCTGTCCAAGCACGTATTCAAGTCAGTAATCATTAATGCAGTCAAAACAAAACAGAATCCTATCCTGGCCTGGTTCATTGAGTACCAAAAGAAGAGAATAAGGGTGTGGTGTTGTCTTTTTGTGATGACTCTGACTATTTTCTGCCAACCCTACTACCTCTTCTTAACTCCTCGGGGCTTGTCTTCGTTTGGCATGCATGAATCTTCTGAGGCAGGCAATTTGTTTAATGGGAAAAGATGTTGTTGGTCATACGTCGTCATCTTGTCGTAATAAATTAACAGATGCCTCGTCTGCCTCCCCCTCCATTAACTTTCACTGAGCTGTTTAGCACCGACAGGAACCACACCTAACAGGTCAACAGGTGCCTGGTAAAATGGAACACAGCGAGGGATATTAGCCCACTTCATGATTTCAGTTTGGGCAGTTTGATTTCAGTTTGGTCAGATTGGTTTCAGTTTGGGTTTCAGCAGATGGTACAGAGGTCAGGGGCACACATCTGTAAGGATCCTGTCAATAGCCAATAGCAATAGACACATATCTGAAAATGTTTCCATGTTCTATGGAAACAAATATGTCCTAGAAGGATTTATACAAATGCTAAACCCAAAAGAATAATGACAGATTATTACACGGCTCTTCTTAATGCTGTAGAATGCTTCATTCACTTGAATGGGGCTTCCCAACGTTCTGCGGTCAATTATTAACCGATATTTGACCGTTGCTATGCATTAATGACCGCTGTCAAGGAAAGTGGCCTTTTTGCCTCTAATTCACGTCTTTCGTAGCACTCCGCAAGTAGTCCGGTAACTTATTTCAGAGTTTTAGCGGACGGTTGAGCAGCTGTGTTCTAAAGAATGTTCAACGTCTTTGAAGTTCAACGTCTTTAGCGAACTTTTTCTTTGCTTTTTAACACTACGAATGGTAACAAATACATTGTGACACACTGTTTTAAGTTATTTTCGTTTTGGCAAGTAGCCGTGCAAAAACCCCGCTTCGCGTCGGGGTGCTGTTCGCCCTGTCGGGGCTTATTTTCCCGATAATCGTCCTGGACATGGCTCAGGGACTCAGTGGACACAACATCACATGCTAATTTTTTTTACATCCTACAAGCTGGGACAGGAGCTGACCATGGTGGGAACAATAAGGAAAAACAGATCTGAGCTCCCACCCCAACTATTGCCTACAAAGAATAGGCCTGTCACTGGGAAAACCTTTAAACCCTGAGAAGAAAACATGTTCCAAGAATCTCAGCCTCTGAAGCCACCATCAGGAGGATTCAGGAGGATGATGCTGGTGCCCCAACCACCCATATTAAGCTATGTAAACTGACCTGTTTTCAAATTATATTCACATAAATCAAAAAGTTATGGAAACCCTTGCTTCATTTGTAAATGGTCCGTGTATCATTCGATCATTCAAGTAGGCCTATTCCATTCAATCTGGCAAACGGAAAACGAAATAACGACTCAATGTTTTGTTTTCCCGTTTTTCTGTATGACCAAATAAATGGGAATTGGTGTTTGTTTTCCTTTTTTTCAACACAAAACAGAACAATTAAAAAAGAGGGAAACCAAAACGAAATAATGCCTGTAATTTATGATTATTGTTTTTCTGTTTCCCCACATCCCCATGATCATATGCGAAAGTTACCAGTGTTCGTCAAGGAAAGGCCTGTTGTTATAATGCAGAAATCCGTGTATCATTCGTTCATTTGTTTTTCCGATTTAGACGAGAATTGAAAAAATGAAAACAACGTTTGATTTCTCGTTTTTCCCTTTTCAAAACCAAAACCAGAAATCCGATTACGGTTCGTTTTCTCGTTTTTTCCATTCTGCACCCCCAAACGGAAAATGGAAAATGAAACATTTGAATAACAAATCCACGCTGCTTTTTTTGTGGGATCCCCGCGCATCACCGGCCCGTCTCACCCGCTCTGTCGGGGAGGTGGAGCAAGAGCGCGCGCGATAGGACCCGAAAGATGGTGAACTATGCCTGGGCAGGGCGAAGCCAGAGGAAACTCTGGTGGAGGCCCGTAGCGGTCCTGACGTGCAAATCGGTCGTCCGACCTGGGTGGGCCTAGAAGCTCGTAGAGAGTCCGTTGATGGTGCATCTTTCTCGGACACATATTTTTGACATCCCGGTGCCTGTGGAGGTTGAAAACAAGGGCCTAGAAGCTCGTAGAGAGTCCGTTGATGGTGCACGGTCCTCGGACACATTATGTTCACATCCTGGTGCCTCTGGATGATGATAACCAGGGTCACACACCTCGTAGCGAGTCCGCTAAAGGTGCACTGTCCTCGGACACATTATGTTCACATGCCTGTGGAGGATGGAACCAGGGGTGTAGCTGCTCAGGGCCAGTCTGCTGATGGTGTACTATTCTCGGACACCTGTTGCTCTCATCCTGGTCCCTCTGGAGGATGGAACCAGGGGTGTAGCTGCTCAGGGCCAGTCCGCTGATGGTGTGCTATTCTTGGACACCTGTTCCCATGGTTAACCAGTTTGGACTTTTATATGGAATATTTTCAACTTTTTTTTCTCACCAGGATTTGTTATTCGAATGTTTCATTTTCCATTTTCCGTTTGGGGGTGCAGAATGGAAAAAAACGAGAAAACGAACCGTAATCGGATTTCTGGTTTTGGTTTTGAAAAGGGAAAAACGAGAAATCAAACGTTGTTTTCATTTTTTCAATTCTCGTCTTAATCGGAAAAACAAATGAACGAATGATTCACGGATTTGCAGAGCTGCCAAGCGTCACGCTTTGAGTGTGGCAGTCACAGAATTTGACCCATTTTCACACCACACGCTACACTTGACATTTCTCACGCTTATTTACCCATTCAAAAGTCTATATTTTCTATTTTCATGATAATAAACTTTGGTCCTAGTGGCTTCGAGTAACTCTGATTGACTGACCGAGATAACCAATCCGGCAGTCCTTTGTGCCCAAATCTAACCAACCACGGAATCCACCACGCAATATAAAGCAATCAGAAGCAACGCAAGGCGGGTCTTGACACAGGGGTGCAAACTTGTCACCATTAGGCGAAATTCGCCGTTTTTAACTTTTCCCATTATAGTTTTATGAGTTAAATCGCAGAGACTATAACTTCAGCTAGATCACTAGCTATCATTTAATGCAAATTGAACTCTTCTATTTAGCAACCAGAAAACACAACTTAAGCTGCAATTTAAGTTTAATTTCTCAAAATCAGCTCACCAATAAAAAGAGTGCTTGTGTGTTTTTAAATTGACATAAAAAAATACAGCTTCCAAACATTTTCGAAGCAATTTGACCTTGAATGTGAGTAGCCTAGTTGATTGAGTTATCATCTGCCCCGTCTTTTGATGCAATCATTTTAGCTCGGGCATTGGTCGCCCATTATGTATTTATCACTTCAATGGATTGGAAGTCCACTTTCCAGGCTCTCGCACGCCCCCTTCAGTGAGGCAGAGGTTACGTTTGCTGCGGTTTTATGACAGATCAGCAAGACTAAATAGGTTCTACACCGCAGTGAAAAAGCACATAGGGTAGGCAAACGTCTGGTTGCTAAATAGAAGAGTTCAATTTGCATTAAATGATAGCTAGTGATCTAGCTGACGTTATAATCTCTGCGATTTAACTCATAAAACTATAAAGGGGAAAGTTAGAAACCCCTCAGGGTGCTGTCATCAATGTGCAAGCTGCCAATTTAATGGTTATTTAAGATACTGCATCTGTAAAGTAGCAACTAAACTCCGCTGACGACCGTGTCTTTTATGTACATTTTTCGGCGTTTTCGCGCTAAGATTTTCCCAAATGGACCGAGAAATAGACACTGTACTATCCGTTAACACCGTTATTGTAACCTATTTTGCCTTAAAAACGACGAATTTCGCCGAAAGGTGACAAGTTTGTACCCCTGTGTCAAGAACCGCCTTGCGTTGCTTCTGATTGGTTTATATTGCGTGGTGCCTTCCGTGGTTGGTTAGATTTGGGCACAAAGGACTGCCGGATTGGTTATCTCGGTCAGTCAATCAGAGTTACTCGAAGCCACGAGGACCAAAGTTTATTATCATGGAAATAAAAATATAGACTATTGAATGGGTAAATAAGCGTGAGAAATGTCAAGTGTAGCGTGTGGTGTGAGAATGGGTCAAATTGCGTGACTGTCACACTCAAAGCGTGGCGCTTGGCAGCTCTGCATTATAACTGTCGCTGCCAAATGTGAGGACCCGCCTGATGTGAATCCGCATGCGCAAACTTTGTGACACTATTGTAGTACAACGAGCCAGGTAATGCTGGTGGTGTAGGCTACAGCATGAAGTGGAATGACAAGCGCATTTGTTTACGTTTGAAATCCACCAAGGTTTATGATGTTAAGCTTCATGTTTATTGAATTATTAGTTAAGCAGTGCATTCATTAGCCTACTAGTAACAGTAAAACAACATAGCCCCATATGTTGACACTGAGCCTTATGCTGTAAACCGTTGACAAAATTAAAAAACACTACGTTAAATAAACCTACATTATGCGTTAAGAGAAGCCAGATACGTTGATATTAAACCATGTATGAGCATGCACGTCTTGGATAGTTTGCTCCTGAGCCTTCTGCCGTAAACCGTTTATGTTTGTGCATGCGGACTCACATCAGGCAGCGGCGGACTCACATCAGGCAGCTGACTCACATTTGGCAGCGACAATAACAACAGGCCTTCCCAAGACGAACACTGGTAACTTTCGCATAGGATCATGGGGGTGTGGGGAAACAGAAAAACAATAATCATAAATTACAGGCATTATTTCGTTTTGGTTTCCCTCTTTATTATTTGTTCTGTTTTGTGTTGAAAAAAAGGAAAACAAACACCAATTCCCATTTATTTGGTCATACTGAAAAACGGGAAAACAAAACATTGAGTCGTTATTTCGTTTTCCGTTTGCCAGATTGAATGGAATACTTGAATGATCGGATGATACACGGACCGTAAATTTGTTGAATTTTGTCCACTGATATCTTGATTATAATTGATTTTCTTGATTTTTGTATAAAAAAAAAAACTAAAAAAACGGGTAGCACTTAAATTCATAAATGTGATAACAAAGCTAAAGGGCCAATATTAACCATATTTGTCGTTCATATTCGTTGTAATTGAGATGAAGTAAACATCTGTTGAGTATTTTACCCAAAAAATTGTTTGATTGTACTGAATTAAACACCCAAAAATCGAGCGGGTCCACCAGACCCGCAATACCTTCTGTGTAACAAAATAATGAATACCATACAAGGGTTAAATGGTTTGATCATATCATTATTTTTTGTGTCATTGTGAAAAGTTGGGCTGAGTTTTATTTGATGTGACAAGTTGTATGTGGTCATTTATAACTTAAATTATTATTGCTGGGTAGGTTAACAGATTACTAGTAGGCCATTAGACGGATACCCTAGGAACACTCTCAGTCGATAAATCACTAATTAACAAACAAATGTTGTATAATAGTAAAATGGTTTACATGAACAAATGGAAACATTAAGAAATGTTATCAATCACAAAACAATCTCACAAAGCCCAACTCAAGCCAAATGTCTTCTCTTCCTTAACCCTAAATCAATCTGGAGGGCAATAAATAGCCTGCAAAAACATTTGGGTGAGGAATCTGTGATGAATAGTGACATTTTCCACTTTGGACAAAATTGTCTGCTAAGTACTTGAATTATAACCATCACGATGACGCATTTCCTTTTTTCGCAACATAAGATGAACAAACCATTTGGCGTATTTTTCACAACGTTTTTTAGATTAGTCATTGCTTAGCTGCACAGTTTGTAAGTTAAAGAGTTAATAAAGGACCTGTTTTGATGAAAAACACCCTTGTTGTGTCTCTTGGAACGCTTGGCGTTCACAATACATACATACATACATACATACATACATACATACATACATACATACATACATACATACATACGTACGTACGTACATACATACATACATACATACATACATACATACATACATACGTACATACATACATATATACATACATACGTACAAACGTATGCATACAAGCATACATACATACATACATACATACATACATACATACATACATACATACATACATACATACATACATACATACATACATACATACATACATACATGCATATAAACATACAACATAAAACTATCATGTGATTTTCAAATACAGGAGCTCCCCAGTTTTTTAAATGGTTTGATCATAGAATAATTTTTTTGCCATTGTGAAAAGTTGGGCTGAGTTTTATTTGATGTTATACCTTGTGACAAGAATTTGAAAACATAGTATGTGAGTTGTATGTGGTCATTTATAGCTTATATCATTATTGCTGGGTAGGTTAACAGATTACTAGTAGGCCATTAGACAGATACCCTAGGAACACTCTCAGTCGATAAATCACTAATTAACAAACAAATGTTGTATAATAGTAAAACGGTTTACATGAACAAATGGAACAATTGAAAAATGCGATCAATCACAAAACAATCTCACAAAGCCCAACTCAAGCCAAATGTCTTCTCTTCCTTAACCCTAAATCCATTTGGAGGGCAAAAGATAGCCTGCAAAAACATTTGGGTGAGAAAACTCTGATGAATGGTGACATTTTCCACTTTGGACAAAATTGTCTGCTAAGTACTTGAATTATAACCATCACGATGACGCATTTCCTTTTTTCGCAACATAAGATGAACAAACCATATTGCGTATTTTTCCCAACGTCTTTTAGATTAGTCATTGCTGAGCTGCACATTAAGAAAAGCCTGTTTCGTTGTTCTTCCCTTTTTTGGCCATCTGTTTTTTTTCCAAAGGGCATCATAGTGTCCTTGTTAGCACAAACATAAACACCATATGATTGCCAGGTCCTACAGTCTAGGAGGTCGGGCCATCCTCTTATTGAAATCTCCCCTGCAAATTGTTTGCCTAGTTTGGCACTGAGCAGCAACTAGTAAGACAAAGCATTGAAAAGTCAGTGGGAAGCAGGACTGACGAGGGAAAGGTTCCAGTAACTCTGTGTTCAAGCCTGTTGGCTTATGTCTTTTCTGTTATGTTTGACTACCTCAGTTTGTAAGTTAAAGAGTTAATAAAGGACTTGTTTTGATGAAAAACACCCTTGTCGTGTCTCTTGGAACGCTGGGCGTTCACAATACATACATACATACATACATACATACATACATACATACATACATACATACATACATACATACATACATACATACATACGTACATACCTACATACGTACAAACGTATGCATACATGCATACATGCATACATTACATACATACATACATACATACATACATACATACATACATACATACATACATACATACATACATACATACATACTGTACATACATACATACATACATACATACATACATACATACATACATACATACATACATACATACATACATACATATAAACATACAACATAAAAGTACCTGATGTTCATCAGAATTTAATAATGTTAATGAGATCCTGAAAGATAAGAGCAATGCATTGCATTGCACATCCTAAATGTAACATAACTCATGGTTCATTAATGTTGAAGTGTATGTTTTTTATGTTAACTAATGCATTATATAATAAACTCCAATCGCTAGTCTCTGGAACGTGAATGTATGTCTGCTTGTTTGCACTTGAAGCCATATGTGTTTGCTTTGCCCCCCCCCCCCAGTCCCTTAGTATTACTTAACTATGTATTAATACAGCATTCCTTGAAAAAAACACAATGAAAAGTTGCTTATTCCTCTTTAGCCCAAGTTCGAACTGTCTCCAAACACACACACACACACACACACACACACACACACACACACACACACACACACAAACACAACTTTCATGTGCCAAAACTGATGTTGCAATGGTGATGTTGATGGACTGTTTAGTGCACAGAGAGATATAGCCAAAATGAGTCTGTTGAAGTTTGCAGATATTTTCTCCAAAGGGCTATATATCACTACCACTTTTAAAAACATTTACAAACTAAAACAACAAATCAATCAACGTGAATGTAAATAGCAACCAATGTGATCAAACCCTCCTCTCTCAGTAACCTCTTTCTTCCCCACTATACCATGAGCCTGTTGAGGATTGGACAGCTTAATGCAAAGCCTGTGTATTTCTTATCCAAGTCATGTTATGATTTGTTGCTATGTAGGCCTATTCAAACTTCATGATCATTCCCAATCCCCCCGAAATAAACATTAGCATTAAAATCACGTCCTATACGAGCTACAAGCTGACTTGGCTGCAGTTGATCCTAAGTGAGACATTTACTTCTACAAAACAGAACACGTCGTCAGATGAATCCCAATAAGGCAAAAATACGGAAAACTCTCTTACGATCACCATGTTTTTTTCCTATTCATAGCTTGGCATGTATCACAAATAAGAACTTGTTTCATTATTTCAAACCATTGGATCAGAATTGAGACCGCTAGCTTGGCAGTAGGCTAAAGAGGAAGTTTGGCTGTCGGTGATGTGGGCAGTAAATCTGAGGAGGACAGGAGCATGGGGACCTGCTAACACTGAGAAGGACTCAATAAGGGCGAAAGAGAGGTCCAGACGCTAACACGTTTTAGCATCACCACACCACGTCTCCTCATTGAGGACCAGTTAGCGCTAGCATCAGCCCTGTCATCAACAATAAGCCTGTTTTAAGTGCTCAGCGCCAAAGTTTGGTTTTGACAGTTGAATACACTGTTGGTGAACATTTGCATATTCTAGCCGCATGACTTTGGCTCCATGTGGCGTCTGCCAAATGAAGTCGCTGCCCAACAACAAAAGCACAGCGGGGGGCCCATCTCCGGCGGACTTTCATTTCACGCATGTGGAAGGCAGATGTTACACAGAGGCTATGCGCTGATTATCAAACTAGTTTGTTTACAGAGTTCGGAAATTCCTGCTAATAAGTCGGAGGCTTTGAACGAGAAGATAAAAGTTGGAGGTTATCTGATGCTAATAAATACATTATTGCCTTTGATTAGAAAGGGGAGGGAAAGATGTCGATATTGCGAGCGCAAGCACACGGAAATTAACGTCTTTCAACTTGAAGGCTGTCCAGCCTTCAAACTTCAGACTTCTCAACGGGCTGTTTTATTTGCACAATGCACTAATGACAGAGCTGTTGCTCTTCAAACAGCCATCACACCGTACTGCTCTGCCACCCGTTGGCATTCCGCACGGTGCCCAAAAAGACAGATCTGAGGCTCCAAGGTCCACATTTCACCACAGCAAAGGCCTACTCATCCTCTGATAATGGCGTGGCACTCCAGTCATTCTTTTCTATAGATGAAATCAAATGTATTTATCATTTTTCACCCTGTACCGGCCTTTGCGTGATGCCAGTTCTTATTTGTTATTGTAAATGTGACTCCACATAGGGCAAACGTCCCTGACGTATGCCCCTCAAACTGCCAACTGCATGGGACCCATTGAGATGCCATCAGTATGTTGTGTGTGTGTATTACTGTAAAGTTTCCCCCCCCCCTGCTGCGCTGAAGAGAAGTTATGGAAGGAAGCATTCTAAGATTCCACTGAGTCATTACCATATGAATGAGGCATGCTAAGCTCTGATTGGACGGACTCATTAATTTCCCACAGTGGTTTCTGGCAGTAAGTAACCGCTTTGATGGGCTGTGGTGGTTAGGTTGCATCTTTAACTGTGAGTTGTTATATATGTGTGTGTGTGTGTGTGTTCATGTGTTTGTGTGTGTGTGTGTGTGTGAGAGCTTGTGTTAAACTCAATGTTTCACTCTCACACACACCCACACACACACACACACACACACATGCACACACACACACACACACACACACACACACACACACACACACACACACACACACACACACACACACACACACACACACAAACACACACACACACACATAGCCCTCTATTCCAGGCTGTTGATGAGTCTGACAGAGCCCCTGCTGCCATAATGTGCTGCGCTAAAGCCCCAGCCCAACAGCACAGCTCTGGAGTTTCTGTTTTCCCCGTTATAGACTCTCTGATAGGGGTGATCCCTGTAAAGAGCCCAATGGGTTTCACAGCCCCTGGGTCTGCTACTGTGGACAAACCCTATCCAGCACACAGACCAGTCACCAGACCAGGCGCTCCAAACTCTCTCTCGCTGAGATGACAAATGAAAAGTCTTACTATGGAAAGTATGGAGACTTCTCAACAGATTGACCCTGACACAATAAAAACAGATTAAAATAAAATAAACCAGAGGCAAATGCTGAGACTTTTGCGTCTTAATTCTAATCACTTGCAAAAACCGACGGACGATTAGATCATGTGGGTTGGGAAAGAATCTGTGGTCCCAATGTTACGAGGCCTGCACTCATTGCCACAGGAGATGACTAAGAGTTGTCACCGCAACAAATCAGCAGTTCCACCCCTTTCAGTAAGTGAGTCAGCAACTCAGGTTGCACGCAGGCACTGTTTTAACAATCCGTCACTGTTCATGTGTACGTAACACATCTACCCCAAAACTGTGTGTTTGTTGGTCATTCATCAACTCCTAATGACAGAACAACTTTGGTCTGAACCATCTGTTCTCGTCCTGAGTCGTGCCTCCCACTGATTCAGAAGTTATCACCTGTAGCAAATGGCCACGCTAGCGATTTTCCGAGGGTGTAGTTTGTCTTTGTATGCTTCAACGCAGGATTCCCCTGACAAACTCATGACTCGGGGCTGACACTTGGCCTCTTTATGCTCCCAGTGGCCCTCAAGGGCAGGCAGGTGTCCGCAGGCAGGCAGGTGTGAGCGTCCTGTACAGATCAGTGGAGGAGGGAATTCTTTGGGTTTACTGGAATGTCTCTTAGCTCGAAATAGTTTTGGTTTGACTAGCAAAGGGCAAGGCGATAGGCTAAAGGCACCATACCCAGAACACAAACACAGGTCCAGAGGGGAAATTAAGAAATTAATTAATGATGTATAACTGACAACAGACATTTATTACTATTATAATTGATAAAATAACACGTTTGTTTACAGAAAGCAAAGCAAAAGGCCTGTTTTTGACTGATATTTTGACAACCACTTGAGTAACAAGCAATTTATTGTAAAACATATGTTCCTTAACACAAGGAACTAACAGTCTTGTAAAGCTTTATTAATTAGTAATTGTTTTAATAGCAAAAGTTCATGTCGGCTGATATTTATTTCTGATGTTAATGATGAAATGAAATGAAATAACGCATCAGTCATCTCCCACTAAAAAGTGTTACTGGCTCTCTGCTATAAGGAAAACCTATTACGGTAAGTCTGGACTGACTTCTCACAACAACAATGCAAGCAGTATGTGTGTCATTGAGTAGGTTTTTTCTTTAATGGAGTATCACTGGATTGCGTTTTGCAGTTTTTTCCAGGATTTTTCCAGGATTTTTCATATGTGAGTGAAAGTGTTGGTCTTCAGGGAGATGAACCAGGCCAGCTGCTGTGGAAACTCTGAGTGGAGGGAGGAGGGAATGGAGAGATGGAAAGGGAGGAAAGAGAGAGAGAGAGAGAGAGGGGACAATGGGGGAGCAGGACTTTCTGCAGGGAAGACAGCAGTTCTGAGAGATAGCGAGAGAGAGAGAGAGTGTGTGAACAGGGAGAGGAAAACACACAGAGAATGAAATGAGAGGACAAGTGAAAGACAGGGGAAGATGAAAAGAGAAAAAGAGATATGTGAAGATGGAGGAGAAAAAAGGAGGGAGAAACAGAGTGGACTAATAGAAAGTTGATGGAATGGGTTTGATGGATCCCATTCAGCCTGAAGATGTAGGTTCTCCAAACTATTTCAGTCCTGTGGGCTTTGGAGCTGGAGAGAGGCTTTTAGTTACATACACGCTGGCAATGGCAAGACTCTACCTGCCTACTCTCATTCTCACTTGCCCTCCTTCTCTCTATCATTCACTCTCTATTTCTCTCTTTTTAACTCTTTCCCCCTCTTACAAACACATATATGTAGTCACAACTAATACAAACACCTTTCCATTTCCACCTAAATCCATGCTTTAAACCCAGCCACACACACACACACACACACACACACACACACACACACACACACACACACACACACACACACACATGCATAAAGTAATTTGCATATTTAAACATGCTTATATTCAAAAATGGGTGCACACACACACACACACACACACACACACACACACACACAGACAAACACACACACACACACACACACACACACACACACACAGAGACAAACAAACAAACATTAGACAGATTGAATCTTCATACACATTTATTAAAACCTTCCTTCTTTTCACACCTCCTTTCCTTAGTCTATTTCTCTTCTCACCACTCGACTCTCTTTTCCAGAGCCAACTCACTTTTCCTGTTAAATCAAGGCCCATCCAGCCGCCTCACTGGCCAAGTGCTGCTCTTTTAACAGCCTGTTTAGAAATAAAGCCTAATTGTTTAGAGAATTAGTTATTTTTTTAATCCGCCTCCGCCTCTCCCTATTCCTTTCTTTCGCTGGCTTTCACCCTTCTGGTTCTTACCAAACTGGCACTTCTGAGGCTGGCATAAGAATTAATGGAACACTCTGAGGGGGCTGCATGCCGGTGTGCAAGCTAATAGTGTGTTTAAAAGGATCAGAAAGCCTTTGCTATCTCTGGTCCAGCTTTGCAACAGCCACTAAACCAACCACATGGTATGTTAACATTGACATGAGTAGTTGTTGTAAACAGAGAGCTTTGTCGCGCACTATGAAAGTAAAACAATGGAAGCGGTTAATGGACGTGTCGCTGTTTTATGCGAATAACAGGAGGTTGTCCACACTGGTGGAGCATAGTGTGTCTCAGAACACTCGTTTTGTTTTTGGAGTGCTTTACGAGTTCCTTCCACCACCATCGCCCGAGTAGATTTCTTTAGGATGAATCATTGTATACATTAAAGGTATTTAATACATACTCTGGCACAGAGCAGAGCACATAAATGGTTGATGGAAAACACCTGTTTGGACTCCTTTCTCTCGCTCTCTCTCTTTGTTTTTCTCTGTTTTTCTCTCCATCTCTCTTTCTGTTTATCTCCCTCTCTCTGTGTATTCTTATTTCTGTCTCTCTCTTTCCTTCTTTTCGACACCCTTTATTAAATACCTTAAGGGGTGATGTAGTTGACAGGGCTATCTGGGTGAGATGTGGTGTGCTAGCTTCATTTAAACCACATTATTTAAGCTTTCGGAGCCCAGAACCATTAGAACCAACCTGAGAGTTATTTCACTCTTTTGCCAGCCCCTACCCTCCTCCCCCTGTGGCCAGGGAGCTGTGTTCAAACTGAACGTGTCTGAAACTGAAAAATGAAAATGTCTGCACTCTAAGCCAGGAGGAACCGTTAAGTAAATGTAGTTCTTACAATTTCAAACTATTGCTTTTAAGAGCATCAGAACAGGCCAATCTCCCGTTTCAAAAGTTGGTTCGGTTTGAGGCCCAGGTCTTATTTTAGCCTCTACAGTCCTCGGCCCATGCTCAACACCTCAAAATACCTCACGTCTGTTTACATAAACAGTTCCTTTATGAGACCAAGATATTAAAAAGAGTTCTTGATGAGGAATGGAGGGGGGTGGGGGAGCGTGGAAGTCTGGAGAGACAGGAGAGGACGGAGAGAGAGTCCATCTGAGTGGACGATGTGGACACTTGGACAAGCTCCTAGGACCACCCTGCAGACTCGCAAAACTCCTGAGGTTGGGTTGGACCTGGACATCTCCAGTGAGTCTTGGAAGGGTATGTGGGAGGAGGGGGGAGGGAGAATAAGCAGGTCACCATCTGCAAGCTCATCTGACCAGAGAGTTTCCATCCACTTCCCAAAAAAAAGCTGTCTATTACGGAGATCAAAGTGATTAACTCCATTTGTCTGTCCTCGACCTGTTCAGTCCAGGACTCAGTTAACCATAGCAGTCAATGTGGAAGAAACGTATTGACAAAGATAAATTCCTACTTGCCACTGAAGCTACAGTCATTGCTCTTTCCCTCTCTCTTTGAGACCATGGACAGATGTCTGTTTTGTGTGTGTGTGTGTGTGTGTGTGTGTGTGTGTGTGTGTGTATGTGTGTGTGTGTGTGTGTGTGTGTGTGTGTGTGTGTGTGTGTACGTGCGTGCGTGCGTGCGTGCGTGCGTGCGTGCGTGCGTGCGTGCGTGCGTGCGCGTGTGTGTGTGTGTGTGTGCATGTGTGTGTGTGTATAACGACAGAGGGGAAGGCAGTGAAGTGGACAGGGAGTAGACTTTGTGGATGTCTCTAACCCTACTTTTACTGATGCTGTGCTCTGAAAGGCCTCCAGGCAGTAATCTGAGCTTGTCTTAGGCTATTAAGGTTATCATTCTCACTGCTAGAATACAGAGAGAGAGAGAGAGAGAGAGAGAGAGAAAGAAAGAGAGAGAGAAAGAAAGAAAAAGAGAAAGAAAGAAAGAAAGAAAGAGAAATAAAGAAAGAAAGAAAGAGAGAAAAAGGGATACAGACAGTGTTTGGACTTTGAGTCATCTGGGGTTTTGGTGAATCTTAATGCCTGATGCAAGATGGCTCACAAATTATTGCTGAGGCACAGCAGAAACATTTGCCCAAACTCTTCCCCAAAATGGAATTAAAAAACCTAAACACTTAGTGTCAGCTTTTCTCATACAGCATCTCTGCAGGACGGGCTCTGGAGTCTCAATGCGCCTGGCCGGGCTTTCTTGAGTGACGGTGACACAGGGAGTCCCCCACCAGTTTATTACTTTGAGTGGGGTAACGTGCCTTTGAACTCCCAAACAACGTTATGAGCAAAACCTCAGTGTTTACGATCCTCTGTGCACATATGACCACATATGCTGCTTATAGAGAGCAACTCTAACTATTTCATGGGCTTGGCAAGGGCCTGTCCATTCCAAAGGGAATAGCTTCATGGGTAATCATTCATCTTTGGTCAGAGGCCTATGCGTGCTGATACTTTATGTGATGCAGCCTCAAACACAAACATACACACATACACATATACACGCACACACACACACACACACGCACACCCACACACACACACACACACACACACACACACACACACACACACACACACACACACACACACACACACACCTGACAGTTTTTCATTATAGCCTCATAACTTTCAGTTAGTACGAACAAACAACTTCATACAGTTTGGATGATCTGAGATGACATGGTGAGTGAAAAAGGAACAGAACTAATGAATCCCAAAACAGATCAAGAAATTCTCTTTTATCTTATGTACTTTATGTTGCATAAACCATTTAAAAAAGTGTAATTCTTATGTAAATGTATCTATGGCTAAGTGCAGGGTCTGAGGCAAATTACATGCAACAACATGCTCTTTAAATGAGATGCACACTGTATTGAAACCCTCCATCATTCAACTTCTGAGGTAACACTAAATACCTTAGGCTATTTACTGAATCATGAAGAATGACAGTGCAGCAACTGTGCAGGAGCAGGAGAGAGGGAAATGGGAAGACACAGAAGAGCAGGGAGAAGAAGAAAAGAAAAGCATTACTCATAGCCTCTGACTCTCGTTCAATGAAACATACGAAACAGTTTTGTGCACCTTTCCATAACAGTGGCGTATAATTACAAAAAGAACAATGGCTGGAGGAGGAGGGAGTGAAACACACAGAAAGAGTGAGAGAGAGAAAGAGAGATGGAGTTAGAGACAGAGAAAGAGAAAGAGAGAGAAAAACTAGACCAGAGAGAGGAGAAATGTTGTCTTGGAGTGAGTGCAGAAGAACCTATCATTACCAGATGTCACAGTATGCAGGATGGCCAGCACATACACTCCCGCCTCATTGACTAAAGCCCCTTGCCTGTCTCGCTGTTGCTCTTGCCTCTCTCTGTTCATTTTGCCCTCCTTTTCTGACTAATGCCACACTCCTCCTCCACCTCCTTCTACGTCTCCCTCCTCCCTCCTCCTGACTGCTTTTTGGAACGGGGGAGGGAGGCAGGGAGGAAGGAAGGCAGGGTTGGGGGGAGGGGGGGGTTACCAATTGTGTCACTTAAGGGGGAGACTTGGTTACACACCCCTCCCACCCACTTTTTTATCCACGTCTTCCTCCCTCCCTCCCTCCCTCCCTCCCTCTCTCTCCTTCTCCCACTCTCTCACTTTCTCTCACACGCTCTCTCTCTCACACACACTGCCCTTTCCTCCTCCTCCTCCTCCTCCTCCTCCTCCTCCTGCCTGCCTGCCGTAGCACTGCACACCTGCTTGCTCTTGGCTAGTTGCGCCCTCCTCACTGCAATTGACTCCCTCGGCCTTCAGCGCGTGTCGTCGTCCCAAAACCCTCTGGATTTTTTGGGGAGAGCCTCTGTCTCTCTGTCTCTCTGTGCCACAGTCTCTCTCCAGTGCCTCTTCTGTCTGCACACAGCACAGGTAATGAAGTCACCCTTCCTTTTAAGGAGATCAGTGAGACACTGTAGCTGTGAGTTTTGGGGGGATTTTTTAGGGCTTTGGGGAGGGTATGGTTCTGGGCTTCGCAGGCAGGGAGAACAAGACCAGACTAGAGTGGGCTAGGAGTGTGTGTGTGTGGAGAGATAGCAAAAGTAGTGTGTGGGGAGTGTGCTACAGGAGAAAGAGTGTGTGATGGCTGTTTGTATGAGAGAGGAGAGTATGTGAAGAGTGTGTGTGTGTGTGTGTGTGTGTGTGTGTGTGTGTGTGTGTGTGTGTGTGTGTGTGTGTGTGTGTGTGTGTGTGTGTGTGTGTGTGTGTGTGTGTGTGTGCATCGTGCGTGTGTTAGGAGGGTTGCAGGTCTGCTGTCAAACTGTGGTCAACAACAGGGCTTTGAATGAGTTTTGCATTGCATCGAGGGATTGCTATTCTGGTAGATCTATTGTGTGTCTGGGTGGTTGTGCGTGTCTTCAGAGGGTGCTAGCGTCGGGATACAAGAGTGATTGACATTACAAGGGTGTTTGGACATGTGTGTGTGTGTGTGTTGTTTTTCTTTTTACCGCCTCTGAACTGCTCGCTAGTTATTATACTGTGGTGTTAAATAGGACCAAACTGTGACTGATGTAACTTCATCAAAGCCTGCCACATTTTTTAGTTTTATGGAAGTGTGTCTGTGTATGAGAGTGTGAGATGTTTGAGTGTAGAAGTGTTTCTGTTTGTGTATGAATGTGTGTTTGTTTTTACATATGTTTGTTCTTTAGAATGTGAATATGTGTGTCCTTTTCAGTGTGTATAGGAGGGCATGTGTGTGTGTGTGTGCATGTGTGTGTGTGCGCATGTGTGTGCGTGCATGTGTGTTTGCAGGTGTGAGCCTTTGCCAGCAGTGTAAGTAGAGTTGGCAGCGTGATGAAAGAGTCGAGGACT
>NC_137912.1:16480930-16570930 GCF_963457725.1 Sprattus sprattus
ACACACACACACACACACACACACACACACACACACACACACACACAGACACACACAGACACACACACACACACACACACACACCTTCACAACACACCTGGCATTCATTTCCCAGGCCTGCCCCTGACCCAGCAGCCGGGCTGAACCAGCTTGAGTTGAGCACTAGTGACCTTGCGGGCGGAGCAATAACTCTCATCTGTGGGAATGAAACCCATTAAAAATGCTCAATCAAAGATCCAACATGGCCGCCTACCCTCCTCAGACTGTCCTGCTAATCAACACATTCTCATCGTTCTCCCAAAAGATTAATTAATTCTCTTTTTTTTCTGTGAGGGCTGATAAGCATGAGGCTTTCACAGCAAGGACAAAAGATGTTGCTTTGAATTCTTCTTCTAAACGATCTTTTGCACATTGTTCTGAGGCCCAGGCGTATCTTGTTGATGGGTTGTTAAAGCACAATAGACAAAGAATAGCAGAGAACTTTGAAACTCAAGTGCAGAGAAAGGATGCTACTCAATGTAAGTCTTTGACAAAGGACTTGGCACACCCGATCGGACAATCCCCCCAGTTTGCTCAATGAAGTGCAACCTTTTAGATGTGCTATTGTGTGCACAGCCATGAGATTCAAGCCCCCCTTACAGAGCATCAAGCAACATAATTAAATCAGCATGGTTTTATCATTCAGAGCTCAGCTATCTTTGTAGTTCAACACACTTGAGTAATGAAGGATTGTCATAATTACACTCTGTCGAAATACTGACCCATGAATTCCTATGAAAATGTCACTCTGCCAAAAAAAGCGTTTTACCAAATCTAATATGCTGCACTCAGAAAACAACTCCAAGATTTCCTGTCCTCTCAAAAGATATTTTTCATAAACTGTTGTTGTTCGTTTAGCATTGAGCGCCACAGCTGCATCTGCTGCGTAATCATAACACATCATCCCTGCCATTTATCCACACTACTGAAAGCGGCCAAATCATCGCATCATGACGGCAGCTAGCGTCCACAACCGCACGTTAGCACTCCAAACCTGCAGATTATGTCACGTCATCATACACCAGCAAACGAAGACCAGTGAGGGAAAGAGATGAAAATAAGGTGTTAAAGGTCAAAAGATAGACAAAGAGAGAGAGAGAGAAAAGGATGACAAAAGAAAGAAAAAGAGAGAGAGAAAAGAAAAGAGGATGACAAAGAAGGTGAGAGGCACAGACAGAGTGAGTTATACACACAAAGACATGAACAGTTTGAGGGGAAAATATTTTAATAAAAGAATTAAGAGTTAAAGGCAAAGTCCACAATTTCGAATAGGTACACTTCTCGTCAATTTCAACAAATAGCTCCTCACAGTCCTCTAGCTGTCTGTTCAGTGTTACCACAAAAAAAAAAGTATTGGCTGTTGAGACCAAATATCATCAACCTTTTGTGAAACTGAAACCGAATTGTGGACTGTACCTTTAAAGGAAAAGAGTGAGGGAGTGAGTACACACCCAGAGAAAAAATACAAAGGTAGGTTTCTTTTCCTCTTTTCGCTGTAACAAGATTTTTCCTTTCATCCGAGTTTATCAGGGTTCCATCTGAAATCTCCCCTAAGACCCTCAGGTCTGTGGCTGGCCTGGCTGATCTGGGACCTGTGTTGTTTAAACCTCCAGGCACAAGGCAGAGAGAGTGTCTGCTCTGTGTGTATCCCCAGCTCACCTGTCCACTCAGACAACCAATTAATGGAAGTGCCTTTAGTGTGGGTCGGCTTATTTCAGAGCCACACACACACACACACTCTATCTCTCTCTCTTTCTCTCCCTTTCTCTCTCTCTCTCTCTTCCTTTGCTACTTTGACGTATGGGGAGTTATTTTACTTTTTTACTTTTACTTAACTTGTATCTATGTGGTTTTTTTGTTTTGTTTTTCTACAGTTTTGCAAACTGGGAATGACATTCCACATATTTCACACATACGCAGAAGAGATTTAAGAAACCAAGAACATGTGTTTTGTGCATAAAGATATTCCCTGAATATGCATTTCACTGTGCACGTGTGTGTTTGTGTGTGTGTGTGTGTGTGTGTGTGTGTGTGTGTGTGTGTGTGTGTGTGTGTGTGTGTGTGTGCCTGTGCGTGTTTCTGTGTGTTTGTGATCTTGTTTCTGTTAAATGTGTTTGTGCTGGAGCAGCATCTGATTCAGAAACTGAGGTCAGAGGTGGCGAGTAAAACATTGTGAAAGATATTTCCTGTTGTTTGCACAGTCTGCTGTCTCACACCAGCTGCGATGCTGAAACCTCACATGGTGTTACTCACACTCCCTCACACACACACACACACACACACACACACACACACACACACACACACACACACACACACACACACACACACACACACACACACATATACACAGGGGGCCTGACTCTGGACATTTTCTTCTGGAAACAAGGCTGCTATCTCTGTCTATGGGGATGAGACTGGCAATGAATGGATCACAGATATCTTTCTAGCACAAACAACATCCCAAAGGTGAGACTAGCTCCTCTTGTGTACTGTGTGACCTGTCATGGCGAACAACGGCGGTGAGAGGAATGTTTTCTCAAGATGTTGAGGCCCTCTGCTTGTTTGCCTGAACTGAAACAAATGATTAGGTGGGATGGCTGGGTTCATGGCCGTACGGCCATCGGCAGAGTTGTAATTCACTGTGAGAGCACGGTAACTGCCAAACTGTATGATAATTACATGCTACCCTGACAGAGAGACAGACAGAGAGAGGGAGAAAGTGTGTGTGTGTGTGTGTGTGTGTGTGTGTGTGTGTGTGTGTGTGTGTGTGTGTGTGTGTGTGTGTGTGTGTGTGTGTGTGTATGTGTGTTTGAGATTGAGAAAAGTAAAGCCAGAGTGAGAGGGAAAAAAGAGAGTTTTTGTGAGGGAGAAATGGTTAGAGAGAAGTTAAGACACAGTTAGAAAGAGAGAGAGGGATAGAATGGAGAGAGTGAAAGAGTCTGTGAGAGAGAAATTAATAGGAGTAAAGATAGAAAGACAGGGAATTGAAAGATCGAAAGAGAGGTTGAAGGACAGGGTGAGAGGGAGACGTGTTCTCTGAACTCACAGACCCGGAGTGACCCAGGAAATTGGACTAGACTGTGAGAGTCACATACCCAGCAATCTATCTGTCTCTTTGGGAGCCACAGGACACACCCCAACCTTTGGTTTTACCGGCGTGTGTAAGCACATGACTTTATGTGTGTGTGCGTGTGTGTGTGGCCTTTGGTTTACTGGCTCACTGACTCAGAATCCACATTCAGCTGTAGTTTTATGTGTTGTTACTACACAGAATGATACATGCATGGGTACATGTTACATGTGAAATGAACCCTGGTGGTCTCACCCAGTATGGTTGAATGATGAAAATCACAGTTGTTCTTATGAAACAAGTATACACATACTCTCAATAAATAACTCAAAATGTTCAAATTAATGCCAGACACAACACACAAACACACCTCAAAGAATGTGGTATATTGAGGACACTGACAATACAAATGAATACTGTAAAACAGTTAGGTCCAGTCTAACTATTTATTCATTTCTGATTGGACAAGAGGCATTCCATGAGTGGAGATATCCTGGCAAAACCCCACTCGGACTCCTCAGCGCTAGTAATCACTCCACCTTTGTTCTAATCTAAGCGTTGAATTGTACGACGTCAATGTTACATTCATTCAAATCGAGAGAGCAGCGTTTTGGTAACGTTAAATTTGACAGTTTTCAGCGAATGGAGTAGGGGGTATGTACAAATGAATATAATGTAAAAGCAGTGTTCAAATGTACATGTGTAAGTGATCTGACTCTCTGACTCAACTTGGCTGCAGACTGACAATATTCATTACTTGCCCACGTTTGACACAGAACACTCTGGTTTGAGCTATTTTTTGAGTGGAGAATGAATAAGCAAAATGAAAGAAATCAAAATCTGGTGTCATCCAACTCAATAAGACGGTAGTAGTATGTGAGCAATACGACACTCGTGTTTGCGGGGTTGGTAAGGGATATCTCCACGGCTGTGATTACCTGCAGCACTCAAACTCTGGCCTCGTGCCCACAGCCCAATCACAGCTCTGGGAATATCCTTTACCAACCCCACTTGCACTCAAGTCATATTGCTTAAATGTTCTGTCAGCATGGGAGAGAATGTTATTTTGGGCAATGTGAGAAACTGAAGTAGAGAAGGGATATACATGCAGGTTTGCAGCAAACAGTGACTTTACCTCAGTAAACTCAAATACACTACGGTGAGATGTTTCTCTGTACTGGCCCATGCACTGCGCTTTATTCTGTGTTGTTCGATATAGACTGTTCAATTGTATTTGAACTGGTCACAGTGCTTGTGGTATCCTGCAGCATTGTCCATTGTAACAATACAACTTCCACATCAGTATTTTAAATTAACAAAGCTGGTATTATAAATCTTCGTCTTCATCTTTATCATCACCTTCCTCTTCTTATTCTTATTTTCTTCTTCTTCTTCTTCTTCTTCTTCTTCTTATTCCACTTCTTCTTCTTCTTTTTCGTCATTCTCCTTTAGATGGTCATTCAAAGTCAAGAAGAACTAGTAATACAGTTTGACCTCTGTGACCTCTCACACACATCCACAGTTTGCACCATGTGCTGCTATAACTGCCTGACTCCTTTAACCTTTGCCCTCTGACCTCTGCCCCCCCCCCCTGCAGGCTTGTGAGCTGCACCATGAGGTCGGCCTGTCTCTCCCTGCTCCTGGTGTCGGTGTGCTGGGCCCTGCCCTTCCGCCAGTCTGGCTTCATGGACTTCATGATGGAGGACGAGCCGGGCTCCGGCCTGGAACCTGAGGTGCCGAACAGAAGCACACCCAGATTGACCGAAGAGGGTCCCATGCCACCCATAGGGGGACCCCCCCAGCAGGTCTGCCCCTTCAGATGCCAGTGCCATCTACGGGTGGTACAGTGCTCTGACTTAGGTAAGGAGTTCAACTGCATGTAGCCTAATGATGCAGAGTAGGTTGATTTCTTTGAGTTATGTGTAGTTTTGTCCTGTAAATTGTTACCCAACTAGCAAACCAAAAATGTAAAACTGCGCCGCAGCAACCAACCTATGTGCATTCCCAAATTGCTTTGTGACTGCCATTTCAGCCTTCAAGCCGGGAAAATCCACCCATCCTCATAGACAACGCTCTATTTTTTGTTGCCTGTTGTCATCTGTTACGTGATGGCTAACTGGATTGTCATAAAAATGGTGACAGGGACAACATTTCTTTAAAGATGTTGGTGGTCAATGTCACACTTCCTGTGCTGAAGTAGCTAGCTGTCAGGGAAAAATCCTGAACTCTACTAAGTTGTTTAAATTACTTAGAATAAGATGACACCAACAAACCAGAGCAAAGTTGTTAACAGATCTATTACGCTCTCGGCCGTAGAGCGGAGAGCACCGTGTGTTACCACCTCGTGTGAACTCTGTCTCTCCGCTGGATACATAGATCTTTTATTTAGGGTCCAGTACAAAAGTACAAAACACATTTTAACCCCTCCCAGACCCAAAAGTCGCCATCTGGCCTCTGTCCTTTGAAGATAAGAAACCTTGCTTAACAATAGAAAAACAATCACGAAAAGTTTAACATAACACCTGGCCTCATCAATCACCATTGCAATCTCAATGTAAACATTCATGACATTAGTTTTACAATACATCAATTGGTTTTCCTAGCGCTGGAGACGAAGTTGTAAATACCTTAACTAACAATGCCTTTCTAAGATAACTTCAAACAACCCCCTCTCTCAAGAGACAGCATTCCATTGAACAAGACAGAGAAACAGGGCACATAACCAACAGCACAGAACACTTTAGAAAATAGCAGTTATAAGAATTTCCTTTAAGTCTAACACTTCATGATAATATTTAATAATTTCCTTCACATTTCCCTCCTTTTTATCATGATGATAACTCTAATAAAGAAATAACCCTATCTCCTTCAGTTGTCTTCATAGGCATCATTACACTAAACATCATCCTCCTGATAAGTCAATAGAGCATCAAATTCCTGTGATAGCATTACACTCTGCACAGAATTACATACTACACTAGAAATGAGAACTTTTTCCAAATGTAGAAATACACCTCATTAAAATACAAAACATACAAAAAATGCAATAACAGTTAACAGACCTTTCAACATAATTTGCAACCATGTACCAAAAGTCAGCCACCCAGATTAAACCACCCAAAACATCAACCACTTTATAGCATCACAAACAGCCCTCATTTGCTGTAAGGCTTCAGCTACAGATGGATGACATCAGATATCCAGGTATCATTCAGCCTAACACAAACCCCTTCCACTAGCAGCAGTAAGTAAATCTACCAGTAATCTATTTTTTTCCCTCACCATCAGCAGACTTTGAGAAACCTTGTCCTTAAGGCCTTCCCCGCTGACTAAGGTGACATTAACACATAGTCCTAACCTATAGTTAAGTCTTTCCATTATTAACATGACTCTACCTAAGCCTAAAGACAGAATCAGAGGCAAAATTACTTTGATACTATTGGTCCAAATCTTTTTATCATCATCAGGCATGTCAGTCCCGCACATGATGTCACGGTTCTCAACAGCAAATCTCTCCTTACGAGATAACCCTGCCTGTGAGATCGCACTAACACATAAACATGGTCCGTGACCTGAGCGGGGGCGCGTACGCCCCACCTATGTGAAGAGATCTGACTGTACCATCTTTAACCACACACCCACATTACCTCACCCATCGTAGGAATACTCTTGTATATTCCCATTTACTTACTCTGGATGAGGAAGTGGTGCGTGAGGACACAGTATCCGTAATAATGACACTGTCTCTGTCTCTCATTGTTCCATTATTTGCAACACATAATGGCTATACAGAATAGACTATCACTTAAGGTGACATCAGAAATGTAGTATTTAGCTCTACTAGTGGTTGGGTCGTGTTAAACACATCCTGCACCTGGATACCCTTTGCATCACAAGATGTAGTATTGCAGCCCCAGCTGTCTGGGCCACACTTCTCTCCAACACAGATCTTGGCTTGATATGACTATGGTCTAACCTTAAGTCTAGGTTGATAGGAAGAATTTGCATTAAGGTACATAATTAGAAATTAGTCTTATTACGTCTGCTCGCTTGCATAGATGCATATCTATCCCATGAATCAGTAGACTACACAGGTGAGTAACATTCTCCAGTGCCATATATTCTCTCCATTACACTTGTGGAGGTCTATAAACCCAAAAGTACACCTGTAATAATCACTAATAGCAACAGTCTAGACATTGTTGTAACCGAATTACACTATTTATGCAATTTTCAGAAAAACAATAAACCATATAAACAAGAAACACAGTAAAACAAAAAATGGATACACCAATACTATATTGAGTAAAATTTCGAATTACAAAATTCGGTGACTTTCAGACGGTCAAGATCTAAATTTCTCAACCCCCGGGAGGGAACCACTAAACCTTACTCAAAGCTAGTGGTGTATCCTACTAATAATCTAAGTTAACAGTGTGACAGGTGAATACAGGTGGAGCGTTGGCGTTGGCTGTTGGTGTGGCCAGTAGCACTTGGTATGGTCACTCCCACCTTCACCTGGCCTTGTTCCTGTGGGGACACAGAAAAAACTCGAACAGTATGTTGCACTTAACAGTTGGAGTGTGATCTGGTATTCTGTATAAGTATATCAAAGATTGACAATGGTAGACCTTGAGCAGGGGTAATGTGCATACTTAAAACTACCAAGTCTAAACAATCAGGCCATTGTAAACCTCATTCACAAAATGTCAGACCTTATCATTTCAAATTGCTTCACTAAAAGACTAAAAAAAAATTTTTTTTATAGTTTATTAATACATAATAGTTATTATGTATGCACCTCCCCCCTGTTGAGGCATGTAAAGTCACATGACTCAAAATTGCTTCCCATTTATATCTATATTTATATCCATATTGATAGGTAATTGAATTGCTTCAAGTAACACTTGTAACAACTTTTATATTTAACTAAAATGTGTGAAGCAGCAAAAGCATTTGCTGTCTGTGTATACATTTCCTGCCATTTGAGATAACAGACACACTCTGATCAATGCAACTACGTCTCTCTGCTTAAACACACAAGCTAGACTGCTAGACATCAATCACATCCATTGACAACCTAGAATCTCTGAGCAGAGACCCCTGATATTACCCTGCAGCAGCATTTCCATGCAGTATATGCCAGTTACGCAAAACTATGGGCTGAAAATCAACAATGAACTCTTTACTTTTCAATCACCCCAAATAAAAAATCCCAGAAAGAATGAAAAACGCGATTTCTCCTAAACCAAAACATCTCTAGACAAAAACAATCGATCCTCAGATAATGGATCAGACAAAACAACTAGAACAAACACACACACAGCCTTCTGCTGCACTATTCCATGGTGTAACATGACCACATACAGCCAGTCACTTAAACAACCTGCATGGGCCTAGATAATATGTCTATAATGTTTCTTATGTTTTTCCCAAAAAAGTATCTTCTTTCCATATAGGCTACCTTAAAAAAACATACACCCAGGACGAAGACTTTGTCCCATAACAACATGCTCACAATTACTCGTAATTGTAACAACATACACTGATCTTATCTTTTAAAATAAATCATGTAGGCTCAATCTTATATCTCAAGTATTCAGTCCTGCTCCATGGCTATTAGAACACATTAGCTACGTGTGAACTAAATGTATGGATCAGATAATACGATTTAATCTTGCGTTGTCGCTTCTGACAGACAAAAGTACAGATTTTAAGAATCTCACTATTAATTTTTACTTGGTTAACCTTCTGGTAATTTAATTTGTTTTGAGAATTTTCCGACAGCGTCGAGTATTTAATTCGGAAAGTAAATGTTGCTAACTTCCTTCCAGTAATACAGCTTTATACCTGTGTTAGGCTACTTCTACACAGCCAAGATACTTGGCAGTACCGTCAGCCTGTAGATTAGTCGAAGGGGAGAACACCCCTTTACCCTGCACACACGGTCATAGCTTTACCATTAAGGAGACCGTATACTTTGTTTTACTATTAATGCTATAATTAACCTCTTAGATGACTATAGAAGTGACTTTCTAACCTCTACGCTGAGTTTTAAGACAGACCATTCATATTATTTGTCCATGTGAGTGAAAACACATACCACAAAACCCAGCCATGTAAATAAATTAACCCATGTATAGAAAGTCTCTGAACTTTCCTTTTGCGCTTCTTATATTAATACACGTGCTGTTTAACTATCACATAGCCTTACCGTCTTTCCTACCTACTCCGTGATATGGCTAAGCCTAGTTTAGTCATTAGGCTACATCTTATCCAAGAAGATTTAAACGGACAGAGGATGAACCCGACTTGTAATTTTAAAAGTATCCTGTTAGCGAATTATGTATCTGTTGACTTTGTTTTAACTAATTATCGTGACTATTTGTATTCTCTTTGGCATAAAGACTCATACTTATTGCTCTTTCAACTTCTGACTAAGTTCAATTCATAACTTCTTTACGCTAATATCCTGAATTCTCTAGTATGCCTATCCACACCCTTTAAGGGATGCGGCACCTCTTATAGGCTACTAACTTTATCATTTCTGCACTATATTAGCATTTCAATCCTTGGATAGAGACATTTCGTCTGGCCAGACCAAAACCTCCCCATCCTCAAATCGATCTGTACTTATATTATTTATTTTAACAGTATCGTTTATCTAATATCATATATATTTAGCGTCATCATTATCATAATACTCAATACAATTATTGTATGCCTCTTTAATGCTGCGATGATGATGTTCTCTCCCTCGCCTGCGTCTCTATAAGGAGACGGACTTTAGTATTATTTTTACTTTCTTTTATTTCGAGTCCCTACATACTCATCACCCTCTTTCAGAGCTTATCAACTTGCTTTTTCTTTTCTCCCTTCTTCTTTCTCTACTTCTCCAGCTTTCTACTTAACATGCTGTTTCTTTCTTTGCTCTTATAATCCACACTTCTACCTATCTTATTCTTCCCCCAATAGGGCTTGTTTCAACCAGTGCTCAAATTCCAGGCTTTGGGCTTCAGCGAAGTCTTCTCATACGCTATGATTTCTGAAGACACGTTAGAACCTTTCTCCAAAACGTATTATAATTAGGACGAGCTGTAAACGTATTGCGAACTATAAACAGTTGTCTTACATTCATTTAAGTAATACATAAGTATGACTTTTCACGGATCGTGGTCAATTTAAATTGTCTGTTAGTGATGACGTCATAACTGCTCGACCACGCCATGTCAATGAAACGAGACACAGTTTTTTCCGCTCAACTACGTTTCTCTATCCAACCATCTACGTACTTTGTATGGCTAATTTGGCTATTAGGATGTTTCCTTAACCATGTACTTCTTATTGCCAATACAATATTACTATGGTGAGTTTTTTGGATTAAACAGAATATCTCAAATGGATCAACGAAATCTCCAGGGACAGAAGCTTCTAGGCCGGCAAAAGACACCGGTCCGCTGCCCCTCTGGGTGTTAACACAGAGGTTTTTCGCTGTTTTAATTCTGTTCAATCACTTACTCCATTCACACACAATATTCATACAGACGTCCATTCATACCGATGCAAATCACTCTACACCTATTCAAGTCCCAGACTTGTTAAAAACATGTTTTTGATGTCCCAGACATCGTTAGATTCCCAGAATCTCTTTATAGCTATTGTCTGTTTTTTAATAGAGCAGCCCCAGGCAATACCCTACTTTAACTACTACTCTGTTAGTAAATGACCAGTACACTTACTTATATGTGGGTCAAAGCTGATTCCAGATCCCGTCAGATCCACCTCCCAGGTGCAGAACCGTCAGCTGGCCTATGCAGAATTTCACTACACAGGTCTTTCTGCCGAACGTAGTCATGGCAGGCGTTGCAACGTCGTCAGCTTCCATGGTCTGCATCTCGGCGGCGATCTTGAGGGATCCAGCTCGTAAGGACCAAGATGTCAGGGAAAAATCCTGAACTCTACTAAGTTGTTTAAATTACTTAGAATAAGATGACACCAACAAACCAGAGCAAAGTTGTTAACAGATCTATTACGCTCTCGGCCGTAGAGCGGAGAGCACCGTGTGTTACCACCTCGTGTGAACTCTGTCTCTCCGCTGGATACATAGATCTTTTATTTAGGGTCCAGTACAAAAGTACAAAACACATTTTAACCCCTCCCAGACCCAAAAGTCGCCATCTGGCCTCTGTCCTTTGAAGATAAGAAACCTTGCTTAACAATAGAAAAACAATCACGAAAAGTTTAACATAACACCTGGCCTCATCAATCACCATTGCAATCTCAATGTAAACATTCATGACATTAGTTTTACAATACATCAATTGGTTTTCCTAGCGCTGGAGACGAAGTTGTAAATACCTTAACTAACAATGCCTTTCTAAGATAACTTCAAACAACCCCCTCTCTCAAGAGACAGCATTCCATTGAACAAGACAGAGAAACAGGGCACATAACCAACAGCACAGAACACTTTAGAAAATAGCAGTTATAAGAATTTCCTTTAAGTCTAACACTTCATGATAATATTTAATAATTTCCTTCACACTAGCATATCATGAGCCATCAAAATGAATGGTTGTGGCACTTCCTCACTCTCTGCAAGTCCATATAGTGCCTCCATGTTCCCGTCTGCTCCATTGTAATAGCATGTCAACAGTAAGACCTGCACTGTTGGAAATGCCTTGTGAAGTTAATGGTTCAAAGATGAGATCTGAAACCAGTGCACTGGTTTTGTCCTGTATTCACACGCTGATGAGCCTTTACTTCATCTTCATGACACCTGAAAGCATGTCTTTCAATCCACGGCCAAATATGGCAAAGATATATGTTATAAAAATGTAAAAGCAATCCGGTAGACAGGTTCGAGCAATGTTTAAAAAAAAGAGCGAGAAGACAAGACAAGACAAGAAAATGTCTGTGGTCCATTTGACTCCATCTTCCTCAAATCCTGTGGTTTCACTGTGGCCTGGTAGAGCCATCTGCCCCTGTTTGGAGGCCCTTGCTGTTTAAACAGTACTAGCTGTTTATGAGTGTGTGAAGCCACACAGTTTAGTGACCAGAGACTTAAGACCAGTGGATGAAAACTGTCACGCTTGGTCAAGCTAAAGAATTTCTTACGGTTGATTTTGGTGTTTTATTACCTACCAGTGTATGTTTGATTTAATTTAATTTAATTTAAGTGCTTTCCTTCAAAACCTTAGGTTTTGTGTTACTAGTATAGATATAAAAGGAGGTACTTATTTAAACATAAAGAAAAATAAACATTTTATTTCCATTTTTAAATGGAAAAAATTTCCCCTTCCACATAATACCCAGTTCAGCTGAGCAGTAATGACACATCTACTCTTGGTCTCCCTGACAAAAGGCAAGAAGGAAAGGTTGAGGAAATTAAATGTTTATTTATTGTTTTGTATATATTTATTTGCAGTGTGTCACCTAAGAGGAAATGTTGCTTGCTTGCGTCAGAGGCAGTAATTCCACCACTTAGTGTACCAACAGTGTGGTTACCTCAGCACGTCCATACAGAGGAAGTACTTTTGGAGAATTGTTTTTTTATGTACACTTATTATTCTCTAAAGGTTAAGTCAGGGAACCATGAGTGTCTTTTGAGAAGGCCACAAAGAGCCAATATGTTTGATCTGCCCTGCCTTAAAGAACAAGAAGGCTGTTAAATAAAAGGACGTCAGTGTTTCTAAACCACTATAAAAGCTCGGTGCACGCACTGACACTCCTGTGCTGGTGAGCTATTTGCCATCAGGCGACAGGCTAACTGGCTTAAATGCTTTCCCAGATGAGAGGTTCGGGTGGGTGAAGAGCTTGGGAAACTTTTGGGCTGAAATCCTTTAGAGGCGTTCTTCAAAAGGCTGGTCTGTCTCTTTGTTTGTGGTGAAAAAAAAGAGCTATTTTGTCAGGAATTACACAATACTCTGTTTCCATGTCATTAATCAGATTGGCTTCAGTCTCTTAAATTGTAGAGAGATAATCCTGTTTATTTTCGGAAGGCTTTGGGCTGATTTTCACAAACAAGTGTGCAGAAAACAAGTTTGCACAAAATGTTTTGTGGTGGACTTTGCCGTCTGGGAAGAAAGCAAATAAAGAGGGAGGTAAAGAGAGAGAGAGAGTGAGAGAGAGAGAGAGAGATGAGAAGAGATTGACCACCTGAAAGACAGAAGACTGAGAAAGACATAGGATATAGAAAGGTTATATGCATATAGACTATACACATAAAGTCATATGATGCATTAACTAATTCATATGGATGTGCTTGCACATATACATAGAGAGCTACACACACATAAACACACACACACACACACACACACACACACACACACACACACACACACACACACACACACACAAACACACACACACACACACACACACACACACACACACACACAGACTGATGTTCAGGAAAGGCTGGTTCCATTACCTCACAGGCCTGGGCCAGTGAGATCTTTCCCAGGAGAGAGTGAGCGAAGCCTGGGCTCCCATCTCCAGAGCTGGCCTCTCTGGCTCGGAGCCTGGAGCTTGCATCTGCTCCACAGACCCTCATACTATGGCTGAAGGAGGAGGGGATGAGAGGGGAAGGGGGAGTAAGAGGAGTGGAAAAAGGGAGGAGAGGAAGATGGAGCTGAGTAGGGAGGAGAGGCATGTGGGTGAATCTCACTTCTGAACGAAATGGAAAGCCAGGTTTCCCTAAGAGTGCAATGGCCCGAGTGGCAGACGTGTACGCTTTACATGTGGAGCTGTGGTTAAGGCCTTTCACAGATGGAAGGGAAAGTGACCTGCATTTGAACTTAATCCCAATGATTGCATGTGAGAGAGAGAGAAAGTGAAAGAGAGAGAGAATGAAAAAGAGAGAGAAAGAGAGGGAGTGAAAGAGAGAGAGAGAGAGAGAAAAGAAACAGGGCACAAGAGTGAGCAAGAGTGTGATGTGTCAGTGTTGACAGGTGCCAAGGTTTCAAAGTGGCCCCCTCTGATGTTTGTTAAATAGAAACACAGTCTCTGCCAGATCCTTTGGCCAAGATTAAAGAAGTGTGTCTGTGTGTGTGCGTGTGCGTGTGAGTGTGCATATGGTGGTAATGGAAAACTCTCATTGAATCTCTGGAGTGCGAATCCCTCCACAGGACAGGTAATGACATCATCAGATCTCATTAGATTCGTGAACATCCAGGAAAAACACTGAGGCCAAGGCCAGGGTCCAGACCAATCACACGCCTGATGGCCCAACAATTTCCTTTTATTGGAAGTGTTTAAAAGTGATGACATATAAGCCTGAGAATTAGCAGGTCAGATGCAGACTCCTTGTTTCCCTTTTGGCAGATAAAACATGACAGTGATCTTGTACCATATTCCACCCATTCTGTCGAAGCTGCCCATTTGCCAGTTTTCAATGCCTAGTAAAAGGCAAGATTAATGACGTTCACAAAAAGAGTTTCCCTTCGGTGTGATTTGCAGAAAATGACTGAACTGAGACTAAACAGTTGTGGAGTTAGACATGTCCTAGTTTTTAAGCCCCTGTCCCCATGTCCAACTGTACACACAGACACATCTGTCATGATGTTTATAAACCCAGTCAGCCTTTGTTAACATCAGAGTGGGAGAGAAGGAGACAGAGAGAGAGAGAGTTTGTGAAAATAGAGGATGTAGGAATGTATTTGAGATGAAAGGGTGGGAGAGTGGGTACTGGGTGAACGATGAATGAGTGGACATAAGGGAGAGTGACCGTTTGTTGTGCTCCAGTCAAAACAATGTTTTAAATATTAAACTCTCAAGGATTCGTGACATCCTTGATCCTTCACCCTACCTACTTGAGTGGATAAGACAAATTATAGTAAGATTCATAAAGAGAGAAAGAGAGAGAGAGAGAGAGAGAGAGAGTGAGCGAGAGAGAGGGGGGGGGGGAGAGAGAGTTAGAGATAATTCATTAATTGTGGATAATGTGTTCATCAGAAAAGGAATTCCCAACTTAGTGTCAAAACCCTACTCAGTGTTTCTTGATGGGCTGCTCCTATACTATACTCACAGTGTAGCATTGTATGCAAACACGTTAACGTACAGAAAATGCGTTAATTAGTTAACATGAATTATTTAATTAATTCTAGGTTGTTCGTGTTAATGAATTAAACAACGTTAGTCATTTGTTAAAATACAAATACACCTTATCTTCATTATGGTTCATCATTAGTGTAGCAATTATTAGTTCATATTGAAGTGCTTAGTGTATGATTACTTACATATGTCAATGACCTAGTTAGAACCCATAGCATTTCACTTTTCATGTGTCCATAGTCCTCTCTGGTCGTGTTAAGTCATGTTTATTTAACCACAGTGTAGCAGCTCTTTACCATCCATCACAACCAATAATAACCATGCTCAGCATGAGATCAACAGGCAGGCAGTCCAGTGTTTCATTCTCCTGACCTTCATTTCAAGCACCATTTATAGGCTGGACCTAAACACTCGTAAAAACACCCCATCTAGTCCAGGCCCTTATTTTTAGATTGAATACCAAATTAGACTTTACCTTCCAAAAGCCATTCGTCCGACATAAACGGCGAGACTTATAGCATACACCTTTTCTCTGGAATGTATTTATATTTATGGTTCTTCCTTTAGGAGCCTCCTAACCTTGCAAGCCTTTTTTTATTTGCGTCAGTCACCCAGCCAGCGTTCTTAACAACACAACGTTCAGTGCACAGAGGGCACACATGGTATAATTCTGTCAGCAGGCTCATTCCACGGGACATGCCTCTGTGATCTTGCTCGGCAGTAGAAAGAGTGCCACACTATGCCAGCGGTGGCCGTATATTATGGGTCAGTGTAAATTACTTTTTCCCTGGTTCGCCAGGTGCCACGCGGTGGCCAGAGGCCTTGCCCTGGCTCGTCCCTGGCCTGGCCTGGCCTGGTCTGGCGTGACCCCACCACTGACAGCCTGTCATTAGTGTGTGGCTCAGAGGGAAGTGTTTATTGTGGACAAGGGAGCCCTGCATCCAGCCCTTGTCGTCTTCCTCCTCCTACCCTCTCCCTCTCCTCCTCCTCCTCCTGCTCATGTGCTCGGCAGTGGATGTGGTGAAGGCTCTGTGAGTGGGGAAAGAGGCTCTGAGCTCATATCTAAAAACTGCATCCAGCACATGTGGTGGCAGACTCCATTGTTGTGATGCATTGTTAAGATGTGTCATCTTATCTCAAGTCACAATTTCTTATTTTTTCTGTAATGGGTTTTTGAAAGTGCACCTTTTGAGAGGTTTTAGGAGTGTATCAACTAGTCTGCAGATGTATGACTTCTTACAAAGCATATATATTATGTACATTAAAGTCAAGTTAATTCATAATTATTTGATATTCATCTTTTTGCCCTGTCATGTGCACGAGACTGCTGAAATGGACTAGAAAGAAATGAACTCGTACCGTAATTACAATGCGGAACATATCAGTGCCTTGTGATTTTCTGCCTTTCTTTGCTTTGTGTGGCTTTGCTCTCATCAAATGTCTGGTTTCACTCAGGCCTGAAGAATGTTCCAGAACAAATCTCCGCAGACACCACCCTGTTGGATCTGCAGAACAATAAGATCACAGAGATCCGTGAGAATGACTTAAAGGGACTGAAGGTCCTACAGGTAAGAAATACATACATATACATACACATACATACATACGTACATACGTACATACGTACATACGTACATGCGTACATGCGTACATACGTACAAACATACATACATACATACATACATACATACATACATACATACATACATACATACATACATACATACATACATACATACATACATACATACATACATACATACATACATACATACATACATACATACAAACATATATAGGTACATACAAACATAAATTAATTAATTAATTCCCTTACTAACAAGATGAATTTCTCTCTGAAGCTGAAATGTCTCCATCCTCAGTCCAAACTTCCAAACTTTCCTCTTTTTGTAATCTCATACCCAATTGGACACCAGCCAACACCTCAAAGCATGCAAACACTCCCACAGAATGGGTTTTTGTGTATGTATGTGTGTGTGTGTGTGTCGGGGGTGGGGGGTGTGTGTATGTGTGTCTGTATGGTCTGCTTGACGCCAGATTCAGATTCCTTTTTTGCGTCCGTCCTAGTGCTTATCTCAGGAATGTACTGTAGATCGTTGCACTCTAAAGGTGCTGGGATACACACACACACACACACACACACACATACACACACATACAAAGACACAAAATGTTCTTCAGGAAGATTCTGTTGTAATGTGTGATATATAATACATTTGGGGTCTCATTTATGAAACATTTGCACGCACAGTGTACGTGCGTACACCAAAAACCACGCCAAAGTTCACACTTATAAAAATGGTCTCAGACGTGGAAAAGTATTTAGCTCCACCTTAAATTCCAACATAGCGACCACACTTTTCCTTTTTGGGGGCACTGTAGGTTATCCAAGGAAAACCAAGAGTGACAATTACATTTGGTATTGCTATCAATATTTTTTTCATGGTTTGCATGAGAAGTATATAATAAAGTGAAACAATAGGCTTATAGCCCTACTTATTTAATGGTAGCTTAGTCCACTCAAATATGGTATTGTTTCCAGAATTCGTAGTGTAATTGACAAATCCCAGATCCCAGAAAAATCCCCTAATCTAGTGTATAAAACATTTTGGTCAAACATTTTTTTGGCTATAAAATGTCTATTTATGCTGGTCTAGGAGTGGAGAATGGCAGAATTTGCACTCATAATTATATTTCCAACTGTGCAACATGAAGGGAATGTGCTTATAGCCTACTAAGTTTCTTATCACTACACCACCAAGTAACAGAGATTATCCACTGAAATCATGGCCATGGACAACCAGAAAAGCCTACTTCAATGTGCAGGGGAGAGTGAACAATCGGCTTGCTTTAAGGGTGGTGGAGGTGCCTGGGAAGGATCACATGCTGTCTGTAGATGCCTCAGGTGGGAGGCTGGTCCTATCCTATCAAGTAAAGGATGAAGTTAAGACCGCTGGTCATTCTCTAAAAAAGTAAACTGTCTGAACTAACTGTAAAATTGCAGAATAAATGAATAAAGACCAGTGAGATAAGGATTATACATTAGGGGGGGGGGGGGGGTTACAAGGTGGACGCCTAAAACCATTCAGCAGCACTCAATTTCACAATCATATGTGATTTATAGATGTCCCATGTGGGAGAGTGGTATCCGCCCTGCGCACGTTTGACAAATGATCTTAGATCAAAGTTGTAGAAGGGTTTCTTCCCAAGATTACGAGGAACCATTTTGGGTTCCTCATACTCTCTCCAGCAGTCCAGAACATTCTGCATACTTTCAATAGTGCCCTGGAGTCTGGCTGAGGAACTGTAAAGGGTGAGGTTGAGAACAAGAGGTCCAGTTGATTTTCCAAGTCACACACTACCTCGAAACAGACACACACAAAATATACACACAGAAACACACGCACAGAAACAATCACACACACACACACACACACACACACACACACACACACACACACACACACACACACACACACACACACACACACACACACACACACACACACACACACACACACACACACACACACACACACACACACACACACACATACACACACACACACACACACACCAGTGTGGCTTTTTTCTTCCTTAGTCCAGTAAAACTGGAAAGCACCACTGTGTTTAATGTGGTTTGTTCACTGGCCTGGGATTGCTTTAGAAGCCAAATGCCCCTGGCTGCATCTTTCGCGAGACATTAAGCTCAAAGTGTTGGGAGAGGTCATAAATATGATGTCACACAGGAGGAATAAAGATCCAGTTCAGGCTCGTCCGCAGCCATGACTCAGCTGAACACTTATATGAATATGCCAGAGTTCACAACACGCATCCAGCATTAACAAATAACTGTTTAATGAAAAGCAGAAACGTGTCTTAATGTGGAATTTAGATTATTTGTTTACTGAAAATATCATTGTCGTGTTGTGCCCCACATAAATGGTCCAGGAATAACTTCTTCACAGACCTTCAATTTAACCCTTATCCTAACACTAACCCCAATGTATGTGAATTCAAAGTCTTGTCAGACACTTAATACATAGTAAGACACATCTTTATGCACTTGTATTGTCTAGGTCTAATACTGGTATTATTTTCACACAGACCCTGATCCTGGTCAACAACAAAATCACCACCGTCCACCCCAAGGCCCTGATCCCCTTGGGCAAGCTGCAGAGGCTCTACCTGTCCAAGAACATGCTGAAGGACATGCCCCCCAACATGCCCAAGAGCCTGCAGGAGCTCCGCATCCACGAAAACGAGATCACCAAGATCAAGAAGGCCACCTTCCAGGGCATGGCCAACATGATCGTGATGGGTACGTTGCCATCTTAAGAGACAACCTAAGAGCTCAGATGAGTTCATAAGATATGTGAGATCTAGATGCGAGATATCTATGATAAGAAAGAAAGAAGAAAGGGGGTCAATGGATGATCATTATAAACACATTTTTTGAAATGTGCTGATTTTGACATTAGGACAAGCTAGTTAGTCAACAACTGTCCTAACACAGTCAAACATCAAGCAAGTGCAAGACAAGACAAAGCAAGACGGCAGAAAAGCTTCGTACTAGTTCGGCAGACAGTAAAGCCGGGCGGCTTTAGGCAATCCTACATTTAGCAGTAATATGCCTATGGACCCTGGTATGGCAATGGCACGGTGGCGGTTCTCCATATTAAAATTCATTGTAGCACCCCAATCTTTTTCAAGCTGTTATTTTAAGGTAAAACTGCTTATCCTGAAGTACAATTGTTGCATAATGCTTCTTAGTCCATTAGGCAACTACTCTCATAACCAAAGTTTAGGATGTTCTACTTTAGCTACTAGAGAGGGCCATAATGTCTATTTATGAACTTATGTCAGTCGCTATGAAGCATTATGAATACTTTATAAACATTTATAAATGTGTTTATAATGCTTTATGGATACTGGATTTAAGTGACGTGTGGGTGGAGTGCTTTAGTGCATTTGCATAAAGGAATGTATGTGTCGTTTTTGTTGTATATGTGCGTGTGTGTGTGTGTGTGTGTGTATGTGTGTGTGTGTGTGTGTGTGTGTGTGTGAGAGAGAGAGAGTGAGTGTGTGTGAGTGAGTTAGTGATTGTGTGTGTCTGTGTGTGTGTATGTCTGTGAGTCTGTGTATCTGTGTGTGTTGAGTGAGGAAAGGGCACAGGGAGTATAGTCCACTCTAATAGTGTTTTGTTGCGTGTGTGGGTTTGTGTGTGTGCAAGATGTGGAAATGTGGGTATGGGCACACACATTCCAGTTGGTCTCTATGAGTCATGGGTTCACGGGGTCATAGACTCCACATGCAGTGAGCTCTTTAGAGTGGGGATGGCAGCCAGCTGCTATATCTTAACTCTTAGTGCCTGATGGATGCAGTTTGCATTAAGTAACCTGCAAAGCTCACAACCCTTCCTCTCAGTTGAGTATCTCGAGTAGTACTTGACCTCAGCTGAATCACATCTCAAAATAAACCGCAGGAGCCGCAGCTGCTAGTTTAAACAATGGAGTATATTCGAACAATTTGCTTTTGAAATAACATAAATAATTTTACAACAGTCATAAACTGCTTCCATCTCGGCTTCCATCTCCCTTTAGTCTTGATTGAATTACTCACAATGTCCTTGGACATGGAACACATATCAGAAGAATGTTTTTCTGAAGTACATCAAACTCAAGAATGAGATGAATAAGTCTACATTTTTCAACAGTCTCAAAGAGTAACACATGTTAGAGCAAAAATCAAGACTCACTCTTTCCAATGATGCTGGTGTGTTTGATGAAGTGCTTTTAAATGAGAGGAACTGCTATAGAGTCCTTACATTAGGTGTAAAACATGTTTATCATATCCTGTAATGCTTGGAATACGCCTCGCTGTGCTGTTATACATCTGCAAAATAACACAATTTATTGCAATACTATTTAAGATTATAACATGTCATTCTACATGTTCACAACATGACATTGGTGTCATCAGGAATGTTACAACTGTTAGTAACACTTATGTATCAATCTAAATTTGAAGTCATGAATATTTATAAGAATACTAACCTTAATGTTTTTATGAAGCATTATTGAAAATTACAACAGCTATGTTGTCGTTCGCTTTTTAACGAACCAATCTGTTTTGTGCATAGGCAGTTTGTTATTGCTCAGAGATTGACTTAAACATTTTAATTTGATTTGTCTGCATTCAGAGCTCGGCTCCAACCCCCTGTCAATTGCCGGCATTGAGGCAGGAGCCTTCTCCGACCTTAAGAGAGTCTCCTACATCCGCATCTCAGACACCGAGATCAGCGCCATTCCTAAAGGTGCACCTGTGCTTCCCTTTCATACAGAAGACACACGAGTCTGATGTAATTTCAGTATTACTAGCCTGATTACAAAAGTAGCACAATAGAACCCTTGCTATCAAAGTAAAGGTGGCAACAGCTAAACAGGGCTAATAATAATAATTCTGGTTTCTGTAGAGGTCAGTTGGTGCTGGTCTTTTAAATATTCCATCTTTTATTAAGGTTTCGCTTGACTGTGTTCCTTTGTGGATCCCCAGGTCTTCCCACCTCCCTGTCAGAGCTCCATCTTGATGGAAACAAGATCACCAAGGTTCAGTCAGAAAGCCTGAAAGGCCTCAAGCACCTGGCTAAGTAAATACAAATCTATTCATTTTCGACAAACACACACATATACTGTATATATATGTATGTATATAATATACATATATATATTTACTAACTTTCATAATTACCACACAAACTGAAATATCAGCTTCAAGCATAGCCTTTCTAGCAAGTTCAATACAAATCTCAGACCCCTTTGTGGAAAAACTGACATTTACGCTGGTGTGTAGTGATTAGATCTGGCAACCCAGTTTCACATCTCCCTCTGGTTAACATCATGTTAAGCAGATGGCATCATTGTGGTGGACAGGGGGTCTGGTCTTATGATGAGAGGTGTTATCTGGCCCTCATGGGAGGCAGGAAGGGCACCACTCTCATCTCCAGACCTCTGGCTCATACCTTAAAGCATTCCACTCCTGACTTACGATGCCAAGGGGGCAAGGCCGGGAAGCAGATGGTGCTGGATGGATATTGTCAGCTAACACCTTAAACCCATCAGCTCCCTTCTCATCCCATTTAGACTCGATCTGTTTCTGTGAAAGACAGACGGACGAAAGACAGTTCAAAGGAAAGAAGGAGAATGGAAAAAAAGGCGTATGGTGCCATTGTCCCCTCCATTACTCTCGTGGCTCAGTTATTATGCAGATTAAGATTCTCTGCCTGAGACTCTCACACCCATGACATGGAGTTCTTATCACCTGTAATCACAGTGAACCAAAACCAAATGATAGAGAAATAAATATGCAGTTTTATTAATTACAGTGCTGATACTGCAACACTTTGCACCATATACTGTAAAGGACGCGTTAATAATACATTGTTAAAATGTATTCATCTGCTTTATTCCGATTCTCTCTTCTCCTCCTCTCCCCCCTTCGATCTGCCGCCTTATGAATTGATTTCGGCCCAAGGTTTCTTTCTTGGAGGGAGTTCTTCCCTGCCACTGTCACCTTAGTGCTTGCTTTAGGGGATTCAGAAAAGTGCCTTGAGACAATTTTAGTTGTTTTTGGCGCTAAGTAAATAAAACACTCACTATCCATTTTGGCACATTTTGGGAAGACAAGGTAACACACTCATCTCAAACAATTACAGGAGCAAATGGACCTTTAATTTCTCCTGATCTCATTCTGCTCTTGTTTGATTAATGTTTTCAGATAAGATAAGAACAAGTGAAGGGCCAACCGACTGTTTACATAAAAAAAAACGTTTCAGTGTGATACAGTATCATGGCAACTATGCATATTTTTTCTTAGAGCCCAGCTGGGTTTCATATGATAATGATTAAGCTTGTAGGTGACTAGCCAGCAAGAGTGCTGGCAATGTAATGGGAATAAAATGAATGACCTCATGCTTCAGTTTATTCTGGAATACATGATATGAAATGTAATATTTTCCGATTTCCATTCCCCATTCATTTTAGTAGGGGTGGGGAAAAACGGAAAAAAGTCTTGTTCTTATTTCAATTCTTTCAATTCTTATGCATTCATTTTCTGGCAAACACTTTTCAAAACAACCTACAAATACCTGTGAATATCAGCGTTTTTACATTACTTGTTCTCCTGTTTATCTTCACGAGAGTAAGCAGGAATATATGCTGTCCTCATCACTGGTATATGTCAGTGTCTGTGCACTCCTATACTTTTTTATGCATCTAACTAAGAAGTGTCTAAATGTTTAAGTTGTTTTTTTTTCTACTTAATCGGTCCTGAATGATTTGTTTTTCTGATTTGTTGACCTGTTTACCTGTATCGTTTACCTTGGCTCATTCTCATTGGCTGCTGTAAATAGGCTTGGCCTGAGCTATAACCAGATCAGCATGGTGGAAAATGGAACTCTCGCCATGGTGCCTCACCTGCGTGAGATTCACCTGGACAACAACGCCCTGACCAGCGTGCCACCCGGCCTGCCCGAGCACAAGTACATCCAGGTGAATCCTCCTATCCCACCTAGTCGCACACCTAGGATTTCACTCTATAAATATGATATCAATCAATAGACCTAATACCTTAAGATACCTAAAGCCTTTCTTTCAAGTCTAGCAAAAGGTCAAAATCATAATAAAAACTGCTGAAAAATTTACAAATGCTTTAAAGATAGAAGGTTAACTTTTTACTTCTGTGGCGACTTTCACAGGTAATCTATCTCCATAACAACAAGATCGCAGCTGTGGGAACGGAAGACTTCTGCCCTCCAGGCTACAACACTAAGAAGGCTATGTACTCCGGAATCAGCCTCTTTAGCAACCCTGTGACATACTGGGAGATCCAGCCAATCACCTTCCGCTGCGTTTTCGACCGTTCCGCCATCCAATTGGGCAACTACAGGAAGAAGTAGTAGATCAGCCCAAGAGAGCTGGCTCAATGTGGGCTCCGTCTGTTTGTTTGTCTGTTTTTTTTTTCTGGCCCACAAGCATCTCAAGCACATAAATCCATTATCCCACCCTGGTTCCACTGACTCAATGCACATATCTATGTGAAAGAAAGAAAGAACAAAAATATGGCACAAAATGGTCTTTATGAAATAGCAATATATCATCTCAGTTCACAGTCAAGGTATCATATATCATTCAAAAACATCACTACAACTAACATAGGCTTATACTCACCAAAATGCTGCATTACGAGCATATAGAGTCAACTCGCTAGTCTAATTCAGTAGTTCAAAATCTGCGTTTTTCTCCCTTTTGTGCAAGAGAAAGTCTGCAAAGACTTAAGTAGGATCCTATGACCACTTAATGGCACATGTAGTGTAATCACTACACAAGCACTAAAGTAATCAAAGATTGAATTGGTATTTTCCTTTTCCTCTTTTTACTCCTCAGAACAATCCATAAATTTGGCCTTTTTGTGATTCTACTGGACCTAAGCCATAGTTGTGACTCAGTCCTTCAGGCCAGCTGGCCTGCTGCGCGGGCAGCGAAGGGTTAAACACCCATCTGGAAATAACTTTAACAAGAGCTGTTGTACTAGAGAATGTACTAGAATAACGTTACTTGTGTAGTGCTACAGTTAGGGGTATACCCATAGGATATTGTAGGTTTTTTTGTCATATTGTAGTCAACACACGTTGCAATATCCTCTCACTCTTGCTCGGCTGTTTTGTCTGTAAGTTCGTTTGTGCTGTTTTGGGGTTTCTCTCACTGTCTGGTTGTTGTTTTTTTCCATCATGTCTGAAACTCTAGGCCCAAATCTGACACTGCCATGTAAACACAGGGTTAGACAGCACAATTAAACTGAACATACGGTCTTCAACTCCTCTTAGAATAAACCTTGTTTCCAGCATGGAAGACATTCCCAAAGACCTATACGCATGATTTGTTATTTTTCACCTTTTGAACTTCTTAAAGACAGATTATGGTTTTAGTGACGACATGTTTATATGAATAGAGTGTATTGCTTTCTTTGACTTCTTTCTTTTCATTTGTTTGGTTTCGCTCAGTTACAGTTTATATTTTTTTCTTTCATAAAGTCTGAAGAAGTTTGGAGGGAATCTGGTGTGCAGTCGTGCCTTCGCCCTCATGCTAGTGTGAATGTCTCATGTATAGTTGCTGTATATAAATGCTGTATAAAAAACCTTCTTCAATGCTTAAAAGCACAAGCACTTGCAGTAGTTCAGACTTAATATATCAGTAATAAAGGTGATCCCTTTTTCTTGTGTTTGTTTGAGCAGGGGCTCCAACTTAGGTGTCCTAAAACGACAACAAAAATAATAATAAAGAGTCAAATTAATTTCAGCACAAATCTTTTGGGCATGTGAGGCGTTAGCAGATATTCCACAGACGAGGTAAGATGTGGGATTGTGGAAAGTGACAGCCACCCTGTAGTAGTAAGTAGTTTTGGTAACGAGTAAATAGCTAGCTTACTAAAAAGCATGCAAAAAACCTTGGAAAACAACAAAATCACCGCTGGCACTGATAATAGCTTGCTACCATGGTAAGCGGTGTCTTTTGGTGATACAGTTGCCAATGTTCTGTCCAGGACCTCAGAACTACGTAGTGCATAGACTGGACGGCTACAAGGAGCAACACATGTGTGTCTATCACTCTTTCACAAAACTAGTTTCCTATCAAACAAACGCCCCACAAGTGGTACATTCCTGCATAGTGTTGCTTTAAGTACTAAGTTACCTGTTGGTTTTGGATCCTTCAGTTGCCTCTGCGCTACCAGATTCCTCCTCCTGCATGCTGTCCCCTCACCTGTGTTTGTCACGATGGCCATTTAAACAACCATGAAGAAAATGTCTTTGTGTCACATGCTTTGTTGAATTTGGGTAGATTACAAACATCTCACATAATCTATGGCTTGAAAGGTGCAATATGAGGGGTGTGCAAAAGTCTTTATAATTGAATACCTAGAGAGAGAGAAACAGACTTGGTGACTCATGAAGATGGCAGAATATATGTTTTTATATAAAATATCAGATTACCAGAATGTTTTGATTATGAAACATATTTTGTGGACAGAAGCCCAATGAATTTATTAGCATGGTTTCTCAGATGCAACTTCAAACAACATGCATTCAGAACAGTATTCCATTTGGAACCAAAGCAGATGTAGTTAATTGACTGGCACTAACACGGCCCTCCAGAAGTGCGTGTTTTAATATTGAGTTGAAACTCATATGTTTATTTTAAAACCAGTGAAGTGGTGCACAGTGTTATTAAACCAGCCCTATGAGCAGTTAACACTCACTTTATTTAGCTATCTGTATCGCTCGCTGCTCTCTAAATTGTAATCTAATTCTCTCCCGGCTTCTCTCAGGGGAAAGACTGTGCAGTCTGTTGGTGAAAAAGTCCCAGACAGCGTTACACAATGCCGACCTCGGCAAGGAAAACGCTGTCTTTTGAAACCCAAAACATGTGAATACTGCACATGAAAAATTATCTTGTGATAGCTCTTAATCAATAATGTATTGCCGTCTTGAGTGATTTATGATCGTGTGGTTAAGGCAAATTTCTTCAACAACATTACAAGGAACACATGCAATATCAGTGTCAGAGGGAGCAGTGAGTAGTTTATAAATATGAGAAGAGGTCAAAGTGTATTCACACACACTCAAGACAGCACAATTTAAGCTGGAATGGGACAAATCTTTGTCATGAGCCATAAAGGCTACAGGCATATTTTGGGTGAAATAACTTTGGTGGGTTAAGATTTCCTTTCCCTGCACTTATGAGAAACATTAAATGTACAGACACAGTTGTCTGATAGCACAACTCTTATTTCTCTATTACATTACTCTATTATAACTCTTAGCTCTATTTTTCAACCAATGTGTACAAAATGTGGTCTCAATTGTTAGAGTTAATTTTAAAAGAATGTGAATTGCTTTCTCTCTCAAAAGTACATCCATGCTCACACACACCCACCTACACACAAATCCTCTTGTTTTCGACCTATTGAGCTCTCTAATGCCCCCTTGTGGTGGCTGCGGGTTATTTTAAGTTCTCTGGCACCACGCAAGGTTCATATGCCCACGTGGAAGCATGACTGTCTGTGCGGACACACAGGTGATTGTGTGTGAACTACGGAACGTGTGTGCACTCACGTGTATCTATATGTCCGAGGGAAAAGACAAGTGTGTGTGTGGGGGTGTGAGTGTAAGGTGTGTGTGTGTGTGTGAGTGTGTGTGTGTGTGTGTGTGTGTGTGTGTGTGTGTGTGTGTGTGTGTGTGTGTGTGTCTGTGTGTCTAAGCGGTTGGCACATGTTGCTTATGTAACCATGATAACCTGAGCCTTCTCACTACACACATTGCCCTGGTGGAGGAGGATGGAGGATGGCACCCTGCTGGCTAGCGGAGAGGAGCGAGGCTATTCTTTTACCTGACTGATCACGCACAGGGCAGGACTAGTGACATAATGATGCATCCAAGTCGGGAAAATAGTGTGTGTGTGTGTATGTGTGTGTGTGTGTGTGTGTGTGTGTGTGTGTGTGTGTGTGTGTGTGTGTGTGTGTGTGTGTGTGTGTGTGTGTGTGTGTGTGTGTTAGCATTTCCTTGAATGATAATTCTGTGGAAACACTTCTCTTAAATGCTCCACTTTGTACAGCCAATAAACTACCAATACCTAAAATACTCACCAAACTTCCGAGTCAACTAAGTCTGACACTGGAGTGCCTATCAGCTAACTGTCAACTAGCACTGACCTGACCCTAACCCTCACCCCATCAGCAGATCTAAACCATGTTGTATTCTTCATAGACATAAGAGCGTCTGGAGCTGTCCTGTTGCTTATACCAAGGCCCATCCAAATGAACTGAAACTGAGACTTAAATAGAGACTGCTTGAGTCTGTAGGCTGGCAGAACACTATGTCACCTATACTTTAACGTATGCAAGGATTTAGAGGTGGGCACGGTTAGGACTAATCAGATTTCAGTGTAATGTCATTATGTAGATAGGCATTAACCCTACCCAATGCATGCTTAGCAGACCAATTTTGCCCAGGACCAGAACAGTGTGTAATGTTAGTGTCTCGCTGGCATGGAATAAAACAAAGAAAAGGGAAACGTACAGACAAGAGGACTAAAGAGGCCAAATTGCTCAGTGCATGCAGCTTGCCACTGGAAAGACTCAAAGCTTGAGACTGGCTAATTTGACTGGGCAACATTGCCTCCAAGTGTCCAATCCTTGCAGCTTTGTGGTCTCGAAGGACAAGAGGAAAGGGAGGGCGGTGCAGTTTCTGAATCAGACGCGGGTACACTGTGTGTCTCTCTATTGCCTTTCACATGAGAAGGCCGCCGAAACAGAACACGATAACCACCTGTCACGCAGAGTAGACAGACAAAACGAATAGAGCTTGATCATTGATTAATGTCCTGACCTCATTAAACAACCACGGTGGCTAAGGCCAAAATCTGTGTGTGTATGTGTGTGTGTGTGTGTGTGTGAGTGTTTGAGATGGGTCAGAGCTCAAAGGATATATATATATATGTAGAACAAAAGACTAAGTGCATGCGTGCATGCGTGCATGTGTGTGTGTCTGTGCAACTGTGTGCATGCGTACATGTGTGTGTGTCTGTGTACGTGCATACATGTGTGTGTGTGTGTGCATGCGTGTGTGTGTGTGTGCATGCGTGTGTGTCTGTGTGCGTGTGTGTCTGTGTGCGTGTGTGCATGTGTGTGTGTATAGCAGTGTGTGCGTATAAACGAGTGTGAGTATAAATGAGTGTGTACATGTGTGTGTTTCCCACAGCTAGGAGCTCAGAGGCCAGCCGACCTCCGGAATCAGGCTCTGAAAGCCTGAGGGGAGCGTGTGAACACGGGACTCTGGTAATCAGAGTTATGCTTGTTTTCTCTGGAAAGCCTCCTGTTAATGGACCTAATTTGACATATAGCTAAATTGCTGTAGCCCTGACATAAATACACACTAAACTAATAGAGAACATGTGAAAGGCCTAGTAAAGACAATTACAGTAGACTATATTGAAACTCAACGACCAACCTACTATTTTGGCAACTTAGCTGAATGTCTGCATGAAGCAATTTGAAACCTGACCTGGCTTTATAAGTGCACGTTATGCACTTTTGCATATTAGCGTAAATAACTATTTGAGAGAGGGTTTTCTTATCAATGTGGTTGTACTTTTGACCGCAAAAAAGATGAACAGCATGTACAGCAAATACGAAGCCAAAATTGATCTGCCATGTTGGCAAAGTTGGAGCCAGAGTCTGCTCAGTAAGTGAATCTTGCAGCCAGAGCATGGATAGTAACCAGAGAATCAGCTAGATCCGCCATTTTTGGTTAAATCTTACACACACATTTTTTTTTTTAATTCCCTGACTGAGCGTACGCTGCCCATTGGTTTAACAGTCATTGGTTTATACAATATAGGATGTCTGGAGAGGTACAGTTAATATTGTACAGGATAAATCCTGCCATTAACATCTCACCTTACTCAAACATCAACCTGGCAAAATGGTTAACCTTGACCCAAAGGTTTGGGGTATGTATGCAATGGGCTGTTGAACATGGGGTGTGCTTAATACTTTCCAATAGTTCTTCTTCAGTTATATCTGTGGAATGCATACATGTGGGCAATGGGCGGTTTAATGTGTAACTTCTGTTAGCCTTCTGCTAGCCGTGTATCTTCAAAAAGGTCAAACAGAGCACAGAGCAACTGATCTCTTCTTAAACAAGTGCAGAATCCCAGTTAAGTGGATTTGTATTCCTTTATATTAAATTGTTCTAAAACAATAGTCTAGATTCACACAATCGTAAGAAAACTGTGTTTGACAACAAATCCTGCGTAGGTTTTTCTGTATCCTGAAATTATATGTATTGTCCCTAGGGTCAACTTGCATATAAAGTCCCATGGTCAACATGTTGACAACATAAGGATCTCCCTTAGTTACCAACAGTAGCACTGCTGATTCATAACAAAGCATCTCTTCCCACAAACACAGATATTCCCATTTTCCCATCAGCAGAATTCCCATTTTCCCTTTCTGTTTAACTGTTCCCCTCTGGGTCTCCCACACTAAGCCATGGAAGGTTTCATGTTACTTGTGTACACATCTCCCTGACGGCCAACACCATTGTCTGCCACACAATATTTTGCCCAATCTAATACCAATAATCACAGAAATTATGATTTTAACAATCAACAATTAGCAAATCATCAGGTCAGCTATGCAAATGTCCTTTGGTTGGTGATATTAACTTAAAATCCACTGATCTCATGCTGGACAGATAGGGATTTGTCAATAACCAAATGTAGATTACTAGGTTAGGTGTTACTGCTACACAAGGCAGGAATAACCTTGTCCCACCCAGATTGCATGAAACTAAACCAAAGAAAAGTGATCACAGAATGCTATGAATGTGGATGAGACGTGATGCATTAAGGTCTTCACTACGTTTAGCTTGACTTAAAGGGAAACATAGGAACCCGGGCCCTATTTTTAGGTCTTTTTGGGTCCAAACTTTTACTATGAACAATTAACGATCGAAATTGGTCCAGTATGGAGTGAGAATGCTTTTACCACTAAATGCAGAACGGTTATACAATGTTATCCCATGGGGCATGCATCAACATTAAAGTAAACCACCTCTTTCCACCACTGACAGGCTCATAATGTAATCATAAGTGTCTGACTACAAGGAAAAGATCCCTATAGAGAGGATAGGTATAGACGGGTTTCTGTTAACCTCAATAAGTGTAAAGTAACTGTACAACTTGGCTGTTGCTTATATCAAAAATAGAATAAGACAATTGATCCCAGCCTTTTGAAGTCTTCAGTATGAATGCTCTGATTTGTTTGTCTTGATCAATCATGTTATATTCAGGACAATATGCAGTGTTATACTGGCAGTTAGAGAGCACAGCAGTAACATGCTGTACAGAGGCAAAAAGGAGGTAAATGCATTTGTTGAAAACTATCTGGATTTTGAATAAAATCTTATGTGCAGCAAAACCCAGATAGTTTTCAACAAAGGCCTTCTGCAAATGAACAAGTGAGGCGCTTTTGAGACTGAATCACTTATAAACAGTACATTAACTAATTGTATTATAAAAGATTCTCTAGCGACTATGGATGTTGCGATACTAATACCAGTATCAGGTATTGGGCAGATACTTTGCTCACATACTCGTAGTTGCACTCAGATACCACAGACTGATACCACTTCATGGCAATATTACGTTATACTCAAAGATCGTTTAGAAGGTGTTCTGATCAGATTTGCTCTTCAAAAACAGCTGGTAGCAGGATTTTATGACAGTCTGCCCTTTTCTGTTGACCTATCAGATTTACCCACAGGAAACAATTGGGTAGGAGAAATTGTATTCCTATCAGAACTCAATATCAGGGAAGTATAGCATCGTTCATTATAGGCCTTCAACTACATATTTCCATCATGTGAGATTTGGGCAATGTCTGCAGTAACACAGGAAGTGGGTGAGGCCTGGGAATAAACAACTGTCAACAAAGACAATGTGTCTCCTGGAAAGGGAACATTGCCTCAGTTGTTATGGGGAAGACAAACGTTAGGGTGTGTAGAGGGAATACATTGCAAAAAAAACATTAAGAAATGCATGAACGTGCAAAAAAAAACAATAAATCATTTCAGAGTATGGTCTGATGGTACAAATGATTTTCAAGAAAAAGAAAAATGGAAAACCAAAGAGTCAAATGATGTAATGGTGACTCTGCAAAAAAAACTGAGAACAACACTTTCCAGCCAAGCTCCTGTTATTGTCCTCTGCCTCTGCCTTTTAAAGTTCCCTTGCTGAGGTATTACCAGCAAGGACATGACTAAATGAAGAAGGGGAAGCTGGAGCAGACTGGGGAAAGTGCCACAACCTGTGAAAAACAAACAGACTGCTGGAAGGGCGCATGGAAACGCTCTAACCCTTTCATCCAGTCTTCCACTATTTTTTATTTTGTTGATGTAACTGAACACATTTTTAAACACTTTACACATCAAATGTAAGCTCTGATATAGGCCTGTCTTGGTCCAACTATCCGTTAGGAGTCATACAAGTGGCCAGTAGAAAAGCCACAGATGAAGACACAGACAAAAGCCCATGTCGGCACCTCTTTCACTCAAATCCACAATTACAGGTCAGGATGCAATAAATTCTCAAGCGGCTGCCATTGTGCAGCTTTCCTTTGAAAAACGTGTTGTCTCATGTTTGACCTGTGGTCGTCTGTATGGAGAACAGAGGGGAAGTTATTGGACAGTCTCACTTTGTGTCTGGTCTGAGTGTTTACAATGACCCACCGTGCAGCATGACTCCTTCAGCCAAACTCAACACAAAACCCAATCAGGCCCATACACTTTACGCTTGCCCAGAGGGGATCTGTGAAGAGTTACATCAACAGAATTCAACAGCTCCAACTATACTGGGGCTGCAGGAGAAGTGAATTATGGTACCCTAGGGAAAGGGGGGAATCCAACATGACTACAGGGGATGGGAAAGTTACGGCAAAGCACTGATGTTCAGATAAAGGTGTCAAAGGTCAAGCTGATAAAAATGGCTATAAGCTATAATAAAGACTAAAGAGACATTTATGTGGCCATGACAAGCAATATGTCAGTCAACAGAGAGACACAAGATGGCAGAAGGAGAAGAAGAAGAAGAAGAAGAAGAAAAATAAGAAGAAGAAGAAGAAGAAGAAAAAGAAGAAGAAGAGAAGTAGAAGAAAAAGGAGAAGACATCATGATGAAAGACTGCAATAAATTGGCGGTTTGGATTCCAGAGACAATAGATGAGCTGCTTCTTGAAATGTTAATCAGATGTTTCTGATCTGGTTTGAGGTCCAACAGGAAGTGAAACTGTCAGAGTAAACACAAACAGGCATTCCATTGAGACACACAAGTCAATAGGTTGAGAGGAAATACACCAGCAGATTCTTCTCAAACTATATCATGGTCCAACAAAAGGAGACAAAGGCATGTAATTGGTATTTATATGGTGGTATGGTTGTATTTACATATCATATTGTTGTATTTACATGTAAGAACAGTGGTATTTTTAACAGCCATCTTCAACATATTTTACCCCTTGGATCTATGTTTCTCTGAATATAACTCATTCAGAGGGAATACCGTTGAGGAAATAAACTTGCCTTTGATGTTTCCCAAGATTGAAAGGAAGATTAAAATCCAGACATCTGCAGAGAGTTTGACATGCAGTCTGTTTTGCTCTATACAGAGTTGGATATGGCCCCTTCACTCTTTATGACTGCACAGAGTTGGACTTCAACTTCTTATACTTCATATCTGGGAAGTTCAACATAAACCTCTATTGTCTTTCTAAATACACAAACAACGTAGTTTAGACATAGACCTCTTCGCCTGTCCACTTTTTTCCCTCCCGTTCTTCTAACTGTTTTCCCAGTGAAGGTGCCACGCTTTGGGGGAGCTCAGTTAAATAAGTGTGGTTAGCGAGCTCTTACATAAGACCTATTTGGCCTGGTCTTGTACCTCATGTCAATTTTTCCGAGTCTTATTTACAGCCTAAACGCTACTGCCGGATTTTTACACGGTGAAATCTGCAGGCAGCTGGCACCCACAGAAGCCAGAGCATTTTTTTATCATTATTTTTCCACTTGTGTGAGAGGCTTTAGAACCTTTTAAGGAAAAATATGGGTGAAAATACTATGCTTCTTTTACAAGGAGCAATTTTGTCTTGGCACCATTGGTGGTTTTATCCAAAACACACACACACACAAATATCCATGCCAATGTCAAATGAGGAAGGGGTTTGACAGGAGGAAAACGACTGAGAGAAAATGTGAGATAGAGTAAATCAGAACACCCCATATATATGTGTCATGACAGTGTCTTGTGCTTAGTCTGAAAAACTCCATATCCCACGCTGCATTACTGCACCTGCTGCCGACTAGACAGATCCCACTGACCATGGATGCCTGGCTGCACTGATGACATTGTAGATCTGTCTGACAAGACTTTTAGGGTGCTTGCATTTTATCATCCCAGAAGCACAGAACTCTGGCACAGACGCCTCATTTTTTTCTTAAGTGTCTGTCTCCGTCTGTCTCTCTCTCTCTTTCCCTCCCTTTCTCTATCTCTCCCTCCCTCTTTCTCTATTCTCTTCTTCACTCTCTTTTACTCCAGAGACCTTTGGCTGCTCATAACATACTGCTCTACCTGCTAAGCCTCCACCCAACTTATAGACACACAACGAGAGAGGGTGTAAGGTAAGTTTGTTTTTTGATTCATCACTTGAACCAGCAGTGTATCTTTCTTAGCATTCTTTCACAAATGTAAAGCAGCTTGCGAATTGAGATTAACAGTTGCTGCAGTTTTGACCTGAAACAGAGTTGAAAGGTTTGGCAGGCTTGGAAAAATGACTTGCAAACGTGTATCGTTTCAGTTTGTGAGCATAGATTAGCTGGAGGCTTCTTACAGTTCCTTTTTTGGTGTTGCTTTTCAACACTGGATCAGTCTTGATGAATCATGTGGTTAATATTCTTCCATTATCAAACAGCAGGAAACATAATTTCACTTCAAATTTGTTACATATTTATTCGACATATGAAAAATGTTGAAAATATCACTATTCCACTTAAAATATTGAGCTTTGGTTTGTCAGAGGTGGTGTTGACAGGTGTTAGCATTTGAAAACCTTTCGACCTAGGAAAACCTTTTGGAAACCTTTTTCTCTAACCCATTACCATGCTGAAGTCTTTTACTTAATTTAGAACAGTGTGTTTCTGTGGACAGCAGTGGTCATTATCTTCACTTTAAAGGGTACATGGGACTTGAATTGGAGTGAATCAGGGATTTGACAGAGAAAATTTGTATGCTAAGGTGAACCATCTGTCATCTAGCATGTGAGTGTTACAGCCGGTTACAGCTTTTCAGTTTATATACCTAAATAATGGAGATATCGGTTAAGTGGACTGTATGTTATATTTAAATAACAAGTCACTATTGCTCAGTAACAAATTAATGAAGTGAATTCAGGAGTGATTCCTTACATTGAAGAAATATATTGCTTTCTCTCTCTCTCTCTTTCTCTCTCTCTCTCTCTTTGTCTTTCTCTCTCTCATCTCAGGCTTGTCAAACTTTCAGCCATGTTTCCCCTTCGCCTGCCTCTCCTGGCTGCTCTGCTGGGTCTTGCCCTGAGCCAGTACGAATATGGAGACGACTACCAGCCTGCGGAGATCAGACCCCCCACCCCTCGCTGCGCAGACGAGTGCGAGTGCCCCACACATTTCTCCACCGCCATGTACTGCAACAGCCGCGAGCTGAAGGCTGTTCCCATGGTGCCCACTGGCATCCAGTACGTCTACCTTCAGGACAACCACCTCACCGAGATCAAGGCTGGTGTGTTCGACAACGTCACAGACCTGCGGTGGCTCATCCTGGACAACAACCAGCTCACCAACGGTGGGATAGAAAAGGGCTCCATTGACAAGCTCACCAAACTGGAGAAGCTGCACATCAACAACAACAAGCTCACCGAGGTTGTGGTGCCCAAATCCAGTGCCATGGAGGAGATCAAGATGATGGGCAACGAGATTACGAAGATCCCCGCCGGCCTGCTCTCGGGGATGGACAACCTCACTGCTGTGCACCTCAACAAGAACCAGCTCACCTCGGACGGCATCGCCGGTGCCTTCAAGGGCCTGAAGTCCCTGATGCTGCTGGATGTCTGCGAGAACAAGCTGAAGAAGCTGCCCGCTGGGATGCCCAGCTCGCTCATGATGCTCTACGCCGACCACAACGAGATCGAGAGCATAGCACTCAGCTACCTGCAGAAGCTGCCCACGCTGCAGTACCTGCGCATGTCCCACAACAAGCTCCAGGACTCGGGCGTCCCCGCTGGTGTCTTCAACGTGTCCGCCCTCATCGAGCTGGACCTGTCCTACAATAAGCTGGGGGCCATCCCAGAGGTCGGGGAGAACCTGGAACATCTATACCTGCAGGTCAACGAGATCAGCAGTGAGTTCCCATTCTGTTTTCTACACCTGTCTCAGCCATTAGCTTTCAACTGATTTCTAGCTTGTGCTAATGTAATGCTTGTTCTTCATCTCCCACCAGAATTTGACGTCTCAAGCTTTTGCAAGGTGGTGAGCCCAGTGAGCTACTCCAAAATCAAAGACCTGCGTTTGGACGGCAACAACCTGACCCCACAAAGCATGCCTATGGAAGCAGCCCAGTGCCTGCCCCTGGCCACGGAAGTACTCATCTAAACTGGAAACCAATCAAGCCCCCACACCCCCACCACAGACACCCCCACACCCCCTACCTCCCAATTTCAGATCTAGACTGCGTTTCCTGAAAGCGTTGTTGAGCGACCACCGTGGTATTCGTGGAGAGAGAGAGTGTTCAAAGCGCTAGACTCTCTATCATTTACCTACGGTAGTTGTTCAACAGCGCTTTCCGGAAACATACCCCTGCTCCTTTCTGTGATCTTTCCTTCACAGTCACTGTTGATTAAAATGATTGATATTGATGTTGTACCCTCAGATAAACACATCAACTGTCCTCTTTAATGAGTAAATTAACAGGTTTCTTTACAGTTCCCTGAGTTGTGTGGAGGAACAGGTCATCAAAATGTTTATTTACACTGATTTTCTACTTACATACTATGCAGTCAATCATTCAGTTAATTCAGAAATATTGTGTTTAATAAGAGATTCTCAAAAATGAAGAGCACAGCAAATCTTGTATCAGTTCAAGACAAAACACTTCTTTTAGTTTCCAGTTACGGGGTAATTCCTTAGTTTACGGAATGGAAACCCTATGTTTGGTCCACATACTTTACATGTTGTCAATTTAGGGCTTATATACATACATACTTATAAACATACATACATACATACATACATACATACATACATACATACATACATACATACATACATACATACATACATACATATGCACATACGTACGTATGCATCAGTTGTTAGCAGTGTAAGAATGCCAAAAAACAACAAAAGTGGAATGAAGCTGTCTGCACTTGCATAGTAGGAATTTAATAAATGTAAAGTGAACTTGAATTCAGTGAGAGACAAGCTTAGGTAAATAAATAAAAATAAAAAGGATCATAGGGTACCAAACCATCCACCCATGGGTGTGATGTGATGTGCACCATGATATATGCTGTAGACAACATGTTGTCATTGGCGCACCTAACACTTACAAATGTATGAATTACTTTTGCTTTTTGTCACTGTGGCTTGCCGTCATGAAATGTAAGTGTTCATAACTCTGTATGCAAGACCTGGCACTTACAATAATGCATCAGCAATCAATAAGATGTCTGTAATAAGATAAGACCTACTGCAAACATATGCTGTAATCACTACTAGTGAGGGAGCCAATAAAGAGTCTCTGGAAAGACAGCCTTAGCATCTCTGTTTCAAGCTATTATGTAGCTATTAGCTTACATCTTTCAATGGTTATCATGAAGTTGTTATTTTTCTGTGTTTTTTTTTTCCAAATATATGATGATAGCGTGGATCGTTGCAGCAATGCAAAGTCATATAACTGAATATGTTTAAATATGTGGAATTGTAAAAGTGCGACTCAATAAAACGTTTTCCTTACATTAGCCAGTTTATTGCAGGTGTCATACATACAGCTAACATAGATTAGTATTATTTGCATGCAAATCATAATAGCTCTTTCAAATAAAAAACGTGAGTGGCATTTTAAGTTATTGTGTTCATGGTGACCTTGTTTAGTGTGTTGACATTTTTGCAGCACATGTGCATATGCCTCATCCATCAAGGAAAGTTATCTTTCATATTTCGTAACGCAAGATATACATTCTTTCGCAAATAACATAAAACATGCACAGTATCTCTGAATAATTTATTTTAAGGACAGATAATGAGGATGAACATAGCTATTTGGGAGATTTTCTTTTTGCATTATTTATTTATTTATTTTTTACAATTATTTGACTCCAAGTATGATTGATCAGGACTGAAGAATGACTCCATGTTTGAAAGATTAGCTTTGCAGCCAACCTGCCAGCAACTCTGGGGTAGATTAGGTCTGTGTTACTATTGAACCAGATCCATCTGGACCATGCTCCTCTGAGCAGAAGCATACAGTCTTGTGAGTATATGAGGTCATGTACTAACATGTTCCTGACACAAGAAGAAACCTTACAGAAAACAAACAAGCTTAGAAAAGGGCAAACTCTGGAAGCGTTAAAGGTTTCAATGCAGAGGAGAGTCTCCATTTACAGGATTTTAAGGTGTTTTTTTTTGCACAGACCTCATGTAGAGAAATGGGGGGAAAAGCTTCCTGTAACCTGAGTTGATTACTGAAAAGCTGGCAGGTAAATGTTAAGGTTCTTAAGGTTATCATCAAAAGGTTCTCTGTAAGGTATTTACAGGTCCCCCATTATCCTCCTTTGAAGGGAAAAGCGTGATCATTTTTGTTACAAACATCTACTGTAAGTCATTTCTCCTCACATGTCTCTCCCTCAACCTCATCCTTTTATCATACTCTCTGTCAAGAATGATTTCACTGTCATTTCCTAACAGAAGGAACAAATGCAGACTCACGCACATAGATGCACACACATACACACACACCTTCAACAAATGACTCATATCATTTGAACAGCTTGGTCTACTAAAGGCTCTAGTTTGAAGTCTAATCTGAGAGGATGTCTATAGCTCGTCGCCTGCATTCACAAAGGTCTTCCTTCTGTCTTTAATTCATTCATTTCCAGTTCCAGGAACTATGCTCAACTTTAATAAGCGAAGTAAATTTCCGTTTCTTATAAGGAGTTACAGCTGTTGCGTCCAGCCTTTTACAGTCTTTGTAAGGTAAAATGTGTAAGTTGTGTTGTCCTTTCACAACTTTGAACAATGATGATAAAACACAGTGTTATGCATTTTGAGTTTTCTTTTGTTTTGTTTTTGTATGTGATTCATGTGTCTTTTTTGTTTTTTACAGATCATTCAATACAATTATATTTTCTGGCTTTATTATAAGGCTCCTATGAAAAAGTTCCATTGAATTGAATGGGCTAACCCAACGTGCAGAGGTCTGATATATCTTTATATTGACAGCTGCAAAAAAATCCTGAGCACTGCCATTTGCAACGGGTTTTATGCTTCTAATTCACATCTTTCATATATACAGCAAGTAGTCTGTACACTTAACGCAATGGAAATAATTGTTACTTGAAGTCAGCAAGTTCTATTTACTATAGGTATTTTTGGAGGAATGTCTTATCGTTTAGGCAAGTAAGATAATGTATAGTCCGCCAGTCAGTATCTTAAAATAAATCCCTACAAACAAAGAATGCACAGATATTTTTGTAATTCAACAACTTTAAATTGTATTCAGAGTACTGCGTCTGCGGTTAGAAACTGTCAATAAGCACAGTCAAGTAAATAAACACAGATCATTTTTCTAACGGTTTCTTTATGTGTCAGTCCATATCTATTGCACTCACCCATGCCATACACTAATAAAAAGAAAATTTGAGAAAACCAAGTCGGAGGTTAACATTGAAGGAGTCCGGAGACCCTAGGAAAATAATTACAAAGTTAACATGTTTATAGATGAAAATCTATACAGTGTCATGGTCCATGTAAGACATTTCCTAATCAGTAGGTAGTCATGACCGCAGCACTCAAATTACATGTATTTGAACACAGTAAGAATGTGAAGAAAAGATACCATCCAGCACAGTCAACCTCTGTCAGCTGCATTTCATTATGTAAAAGGCATGCAATCAGTCGTATTATAAAAAGAGATCCATTTGAATGGTGGTCATTATTTATTTTTTGTGCATATTTCATTGCGATGCATGGTATGCTAATGTTTCTAACTGACTTTTCCGGTTCCAGTTCCAGACAGTGGTTTTAGGGGACTTTCAGACCAACCGCTTTCTTTTTGTAAAGTCATTAGCCAGATACCCTTAGGTCCAACTTGTCCAGACAACTTAATGACTGCAAGTGTACAACCCAAATTAAAGTTATGAGTCATAGCCTTCAGGAAAGCCTCTACTAACCATGCAATTATCTGTTAAGAGGGGAGCTCTGGCCACTGTTTATGTGACATAACACTTCTTCCAATGTAACCATACAATGCAATGTCATATATTGTCAGACAAGGAGTTGAAGCACATGGATACCTTGCACTTTTGTAACACTAGGAGCAAGACACGAGTTAGAGAACAGGGGAGAAAATAATGGAGGTTGCTAAAATGAGTTGGTTGTGAGTGTTATTTACCACAAGTAATGCACACCATCAGTCGCCTGAAGGTAACAATGTATGCTGTATGTGTGTGTGTGTGTGTGTGTGTTTATGTGTGTGTGTGTGTGTGTGTGTATGTGTATGTGTGTGTGCGTGTGCGTGTGCGTGTGCGTGTGCGTGTGCGTGTGCGTGTGCGTGTGCGTGTGCGTGTGCGTGTGAGTGTGTGTGTGTATGTGTGTGTGTTAGAGAGAAAAAAAATGGGGAAAGAGTATACGACACAAACTGTAACACACATGTGGTAGAAAAACAGAACGACACGAATGAGCGCAACGGAAACAATGTGTGTAGGTGTGTTCTCCTAATTATTCCATAATTCCAAAACGTAAACGCACATCCTGTCCATCTCCTCAACCCCCCCCCCCCCCCCCCCCTCCCCCGCCTACGGAACACCACAAGGCTTCTCCTGTTGCCCTGACAATAAGACTCTTCATCCGGTCCCAATCCCCAGCTCTTCCTCCTCTCAGATGTGTCATGAAAGTCAAATCGCATCCTCTTCAACCTACTTAAACAATGGCACAGACTCTCCACAACCTCCCTTCTCTCTCACGCCCTTGCTCACTTTTCTCCCCTCTTTCTCTCTCTCTCTCTTTTCTCTTCTCTCTCTTCTCTGTAAACAAACTGCAGATGTGGAGCCACATATATTATCCCCGAAATGGATGCCTTGGTGAGGCAAAACCAAGTTATTGCTGAATAGTCAGGTGGGGAGAGTGAGGGTAGGGGAACAAGTGAAACAAGTGGAACAAGGAAATGTTGATAAACTGCTGAACTCTCTTGTCTCCCGCCCAATGCATATCTTACTGTGTCCTGCACAAATGTGTCTGTTTCTCTCTCTCTCTCTCTCTCGCTCTCTCTCTCACTTTCTCTCTCTCTCTCTCTCTCTCTCTCTCTCTCTCTCTCTCTATTTCTCTCTCTCTCTCTCATACATTCTTTATCTCACACACAAACCCTCACTCACTCTCAGGCATACTAACTTTCCATACAGCTGACTCTCCCAGTGACCTCCTCTTCACTCTCGCCAAGAGCAGACTTCTGTCTGCATGCTTCCATGAAAACGTGTCTGTGCAGTGGACTCCTGTGTCCCTTGAGCTGACTGACTGACAGAAAGATGATGTATGTGTCTCCAGGGTAGCCCCCTAGCCTCTGAACTCCCCCAGCCATTAAAGGAATGGCCTCCTATAGTATCACCGTGGAGACGCAGATGGGAATGGGGCGAACAGCTGCTCCTTGCACCTTTAAGGGTTAAATGTCTCAGTCACTGGTGGAACTGCTTGAAAAGGGCCTGGTGTGTGTGTGTGTGTATACGTGATTGTGTGTGTGTGTGTGTGACTTTACGTGGTTGTGTGTGTGTGTGTGTGTCTGTACGTGATTGTGTGTGTATGTGTGTGTGTGTGTCTTTACATGGTTGTGTGTGTGTGTGTGTGTGTGTGTGTGTGTGTGTGTCTATACATCATTTTGTGTGTGTGTGTATACATGATTGTGTGTGTGTGTGTGTGTGTGTGTGTGTGTGTGTGTGTGTGTGAGTGTGTGTGTGTGTGTGTGTGTGTGTGTGTGTGTGTGTGTGTGTGTGTGTGTTAACCCCATCAGTACCCCTCTCCATGACACACACCCATCCTTCCTTTTTTATGATAAGAGGAGGAGAAGAGGATAGGATAGAAGTGAAGAAAAAAAAGCAGGGCAGGCAATGAGCAGCCAATACCCGCTCTCGAGGCATCAGCCTCCACAGCCCCCATACACACACACACACACACACACACACATACAAACACACACACTCTCAGACACACACACACACACACACTCACACACACAAACACAGCACACACCCCTTAACCAGCTGATGTCAAAGGTGCACGCTTAAGAAATAACACTAACAACGTGTGTGTGTGAGTGTGTGTGTGTGTGTGTGTGTGTGTGTGAGACTGTGTGAGACTGTGTGAGTGTGTTTATGTGTATGTGTATGTGTGTGTGTGTGTGTGTGTGTGTGTGTGTGTGTGTGTGTGTGTCTGTGTGTCTGTGTGTCTGTGTGTGTGTTTGTGTGTGTGTGTGTGTGTGTGTGTTAATGCACTTGAGCACTAAGAGAGCGAGGCAGAGCAGTGGACCCTGACCAGAATTCACTGCAGAGGATAGCCAGAGGACCATCTTGGTGAGACTGCACTCTCTCTCTCCAACACACACACACCTCAGCGGCCTCTTTTGGGAAGACCTCAGGTATTCTTCTGTTCTTTTTCCCCCCCATACTTTTGCCCTCTTCCACCCTAACCTCCTCTTTTCTGCCTAATTATCTTCTCTATTTTTTGTTACATAGGTATGGGTTGGGGTTGGGAGCACAGAAAGGAAGAGTAGAGCTTCCTGTCTTTGCAGTCAGCATGAAGCCCTTTAAATGGATTTATGTTTTTTTCTTCTCTATTTTGCTATAGCTTTGATCTAAATGTAGACAGTCTGCTTCCTTTCTGAATATCTAAAAAAAAAAAAAGAGGTTTGAAATTGTGTGTGTGTATATGAGTGAGGGGCTAGGCCTACGGATACACAAGGAGCTTTTGCGTGAGACTTGTATGGTTTTTGTGATGCTCTCTGTGCATTCTGGATTCAGTTCCGTTCCCCAGTATCAGATGTACTCACATCTGTCAGCACAGATGTGCGCAGGGTTGAAGGGGGTTTGCATTCAAGAAGCAACTTTGACTTGATTCCTTTTAATTTTTTAAGGTACTTATGTATGGTACTGAAGATTTGTAATTTCGGGATAGATGATTTTGTGGTATCTGTGAGTGTGGGAGAGACAGAGGGGAGAGAGGGAGGGACAGAGAAGTTCTGTGCATGGGGAATGAAATTTGTTAACTCGATTTCATTGAGGGCATAAAAAAAGGAACCAAACCCCATCTTAGAATGAACCTACATTATTTTGTGCAATTAACATTGTTGGCCTGTGCAAAGACCTCTTTCCAGTAATTCATGTTATCTTGTTTCAGAGCATGTGCGTCCCTCTAGCTTTTCTTGTGACGGGCCAACATTTGTTTTCAATTTCTTCTTTTCATTTTTTGCAGATGAGTGTAAAATCCCTCACATGTATGTGTTCTGCATGCTTGACCAGGCCAATGGATGCTCTAAATTACTGGGTACTCTCTCTTCCAGACCACAGTCCTATTCTCTTTATCGGTCTGTTTCACTCAAAAAATGTTTCCCACAGTGGTGGAGTGACTGTTTAGTCTTAATGCTAGGTGAACTGTGTGACTGCCATGCTGACTTTAGTGTGTACCTCTTCTGAAGGCTGAGCTTTGATGCTATAGCCAAGGCATGGCCATAGATTAAAAATAATCCACAGACACATAATTACACTGTTAAATTATGCCCAGACATTGTTTCAGGTCATTGTAATTTTTTTTATGTAAAATTGTACGTGGCTTTGTTTATGATTTCCTACAACTAGAGACAGCTAGTGATAAGGTACAGACTATGTGGCTGTTCATTTGAACCCAGCTGGTGATGCAGAGACATGTGCTTATCATTAGCACACTAGCAGCAAGTGTGGTTACATCACTGCATAGAGTTTACTGGTTCAGCATGGCAGTTTTTGATTATTTGCAATTTAACATCTTGCAGAAATGTGCTGATATTTGCTCACAGTATAAACATACTGCAACACAACCTGGTGATTTTGGAGGGAGGCTTATGAATTCGTCAGCATTAGAAGTGTAAAAGGGAAGGTGTCATGTTATGCTGAAGCATGAAGGACATCATGAAGTCAACAAACTGCACCACTGACATTTGCAAACATTGGGGTCCTTTTCCATTGTGATTTCAAAGATTGTAGCCTATGTTTAATTTTTCCTACACAGACCACTAGCCTATGAGGGGTCAACTCTATTAACCTCCAGGTACTTTTAGTTGATCTTTAGTGGCAAAATAGTTCACCGTACTGTGCAACGTGATGGTACCGATCGCCACTCTGATCCTTTGCCCTGTCAGACCCCCTCCATCTGCTCTTGGTTATGTTTGTCTCTTGTGGTGCTAGCATTGGTGTCAGCCCAGGGCCCTAGCACCTCACACAGCCCATCCCATCCCAGCGCAGATGGCGGGCAGATTAGCCAGGTTGTTTTTACTCTCAGGGAGTTTGCTGTGTTTTCCGTACAGGCCCCATGAGAAGCCAGCGGTAGCTCCTTCTCAGACACGAGATGCAGGATGATGAGGTTGTGTGATCAGGGAGGTGGGGGGGATTAAGACCTGCTACCATGCCAGGGGAAAGCCAATTAGGCAGGATGAAGCTAGGTGAAACCTGATGAAACCTGAAGCTTGACATGAACGTCAAAAACTTCAGAACAATGATAAGACACACGTTACTGCTGAGCCCAATGATACGTCGTGCCTCTGGGTCGCCTAAGACCAAAATAGTCCTCAATGACTGAGGTGGATTTAAGAATGGCATGTGTGAGTCCACTGCGGGAATATATTTGGAAATTCTGGTAGATTCAGGAAGAATAGGGAGACAGTGGAAGAACCAAAAGATGAACCACCATGGCATTTCATTCTAGAGGGTTTCATTACACAGCAAAATATAGGCCTACATGTCTGTGTTTTCCCGTTAAATATAATTTATCGGCCTATTCATATGATCATCGATGTTAAAATAGCCTGGAGCCAAACAACCAGACAACCAGCCTGTGGTGTGGGTGGGTGTTTGCTGTGTACTTGCATAACACTGTCTGTGGGTTTGGGAGGTTAAGTTAGGCCGCTAATTAATTCCCTTCGACAATGGCACAATACGACCTGTCTTTTCCCCCAACTACATGGGTAAAGCCCTTTGTTGTCTCAGTTCGACAATGATTGAGGAGATACAAACAGGACACAAGAGCCAATGCAGAGGATAAAGAGGGGGGAGAAGAGGAGGAGAGGGCGACGAGAGAGAGAGAGAGAGATAGAGAGAGAAAGGGGCAGGTGTGATCTCCACTGGTAGGCCCCTATTAGCCTGATTCTTAGTGGGCCAAGTCCCATGATGCCATGAGCATTCATCGGCTTAAGAGGGATCCGCCGCCGTCGGATTATGACCTCTGCTCTCTGCGTGGGTGGGGCTTGGCACGCTGCGAAGTCACGGTCACGGCCAGTGAGGAGAGAACACCGTGAGGTGACCCGTACTACAAATACGGGCACGTTTGGCACCTGCACCTCACTGTCTGCACAGAGCAACATCCCTGCAAGAGTAGGAACCTACAGGACACAGTTCAGGAACACCTAAGGTAAGACAAAAGAAACAAAAAAAGGATGCACAATGCACAATTAGATAGGAGAACAGGTAGATATTATAATAGGTAGATATGACCATAATAATAATGATAATAGTTTGAAAGAAAATCAGGAGTTCTATGGTAGGACAAGAATATCAAAGAGGATGGACCATGCACAGGCACATGTGACCAAAATGCAAATGTCTGAATAGAAATGTAATGTGAGATTTAGGTAAAGGGATACAGGTGGAGTCATTGATTAACTGTGTGAGAGTTGGCATGTGACGTCTGTGACACTCAGTGTGGTTAACAGGACAGAAGATCTCTGTGATACCTGCTGCTGGTGCTGCTGTGAGACAGAGTGCTGACTCCTCTGTCCTGGAGAGGGGCTAGGTGCTCCCACGGGCAGGTGTAATTTGGACATGTGTTGTCGGGGTCTCCCTTTGATACATGTGCACTCATGGTAAACCGAGCCACAGGGGAAATAAAGCCATGAACGGTTCCAGAAGCCTCAAACCAAGAATTTAAACCATTACCAGATGACAGAGGAACTGGCCCAAGAAAGAGGGAGTGATAGAGAGAAATGGGGAGGGTGGTGGTCGGGTGGTTGGGCCGGGGAGGGGAGGGCTGGCGGGGCAGGGGCAGGGGGTTGGTTTTGCAGATGGAGTATGATATGGCCTTGCACCTTTCTTTTTCTTGTGTACTCTATCTTGTATGCGTCTCTCATATCTCTGCTTCTCCATTCACCTCCTTTTCATAGACATTGAATTATATCTCGTAACTTCTTATCTATCCATATATCTATCCGTCTATCTATCTCTCTGTGTGTGTGTGTGTGTGTGTGTGTGTGTGTGTGTGTGTGTGTGTGTGTGTGTGTCTGTCTGTCTGTCTGTCTGTCTGTCTGTCTGTCTGTCTGTCTGTCTGTCTGTCTGTCTGTCTGTCTGTCTGTATTATTTCAGAATGTCTCTGAGGAATCTCTCTGCTTGTGTCCCTTGCTTTCTTTATCTGTCACTTTATCTGTCTTCCTCTTTGAACTTGGCAAACTGCCACCTGTGTGAAGACTGATACTCTGCTAATGGAACCGGTACCTTAGCCCTTAGACAAATATTTTGACAATGACTGGAAAGCACAGACTGTAATAATTGCTCTACTAAAGACAGGAAATTAACAACTGTTATGTTAAACGTCGAGAACAGGTGTGCACCATTTCCCCCGGTGTGTCAGGTAAACCTGATCGAGTTTCTCGTCTGGGCTTAAGGCAGCTGGTGTTGGAATTCAGAATCTTTATCCTCTGTCTTGCTCTTTCTGGATGTGTGTGCATGCGTGTGAATGCGTGTCTCTGTGTATGTGTGAGTGTGTGTGTTTGCGTGTGTTAATGCCTGCTCCCGAAATCTTGGATTGATGCCAACTGTCCAGAGACTGTGTGGGGGCAGATTAGTATCTTGTGTGTAAGACCATTATAAAAGATAACCTCGCTGCTTACTCTGGTTTTAAGAGGGTTAGTTCCCGATGAGAAATCTGCAGTACTACCTGAGGAGGTTTAAAGGTTTGTGTAGTGAATCACTTTGTGGCACGCTCCTCGCGATACAACTGACTGAATTTTGACATTTTTTAAAGAAGCATCCCGGAACAATTGCTATTCGCTAACGATATGCTAGCGGGTAAAACTAACGAAATCTCTTTAAATGTGCTGACTTTGACATTATGACAAACTAGTTACTCAACAACTGTCCTAACACAAGCTACTTACTAGGTCGGCAGACAGAAGAAAGCCAGGCGGCATCAGGCAATGTTACATTTAGCAGTTATAAGCCTATGGACCCTGGTATAGCAATGGCACGGAGGCGATTCTCCATATTAAAAGTCATTGTAGCGCCCCAATTTTTTTCAAGCTGTTATTTGAAGGTAAAACGTCTTATCCTAACCTTAACCTAGACCTTTTCCTGGAAAGTTCTTAGCACTTTTTTTAGCACTCAAAGTTTTTTCATATCCATAATCCAAATCTGAATAAAAGGTTTTGTGAAGCCATAGCCAAAGACTTTGTAAATTACTCATTCGATAAGAAGCTTTTCAATGTGTCCTACAACCAAAAACAACACCCTCTGAACCACTGAGGAATGATATTGATCCTCTTGTTCCTGTTCCTTTCATGTTCCTCAACAGGTTTGACGTGGATCATGGAGCCTCTACCCCTCCTCCTCTCGGTCCTACTCTTGGCCAGTATGGCGTCGTCTCAGGAGATGCCCCACGAGCACATTCTGGCTCAGCTACAGGCTTGCCCTAAAGAGTGCCGCTGCCCTCCAAGTTTCCCAAACGCGGTCTACTGCGACAACAGGAGCCTGAAAAGGGTCCCCGTAATCCCACCGTACACCTGGTACCTCTACCTGCAGAGCAATGGGATTGAGGTGCTGCCGGAGGATGCTTTTCGCAATGCCACTCAGCTCAAGTGGATCAATCTGAACCGTAACAGGTTGACCAATGAGGGGATCCAGGAAGGGGCAATCCGAGCACTGCCTAACCTGGTGCACCTGTACATGGAGGACAACCAGCTGACCTCTGTACCCTCTCCCCTGCCCCCTAAACTGGAGCAGCTGCGCCTCTCCCGAAACCGCATCTCCAAGATCCCAGCGGGAGTGTTTGCTGGCATGGACAGCCTGACCCTGCTAGACTTGCAAGGGAACAAGCTCCAGGATGATGCTGTGACCGAGATTAGCCTGAAAGGCCTGAGTAACCTAGTCCAGATCAACCTGGCCAAGAACCAGCTTGCTAACATGCCCCTGGGTCTGCCACCAACTATGACTCAGATCTACTTGGACAGCAACAACATTCAGAAGATCCCCGCGGAGTACTTCAAAGGCATGCCCAAGTTGACTTTTCTCAGGCTCAACAACAACAAGCTGGACAATGGTGGAGTTCCCAAGAATGTGTTCAACATTTCCAGCATCATGGATCTGCAGTTGTCGTACAATGAGTTGACCGAGATTCCTCAAATCCCAGCTAGCCTTGAGCAGTTACATCTGGACCACAACAAGATCAAGGGTGAGTCAGATTATGTGAACTGGGTTAAATCCCCATTAAGAAGTCTTCTGCTATAGTCTAAGTCTTCTTCTTTATTTCGTTGTAATACTCAAGCCCAAGAAGGATAAGATTAGCTCCTAGACTAAAACTCCATAACCATAGAGCTCATCAAGGTGACAAATAATATTTTAATCAATGTTGGGTGGCCAACCAGGATTATCTAATTGAACCAAATCAAAAAGTTCTCCTAATTTTCCTTTCACAAATGTCTTACTTTTTTGTTTTAATCTACAGGTGTGAATGGATCAGATATCTGCCCAGGGCCTGCTGGTGCGTTTGATGACTACCACGATGAGAAGAGTCCTCGTCTGCGCTACCTTCGTCTTGATGGCAATGAGATCAAGCCTCCCATCCCCCAGGACTTGATGTTCTGTTTCCAGCGCCTCAGTGCCGTGGTCATCTAGAGACCACTGCTGCCTGTGCTCTTGAACTTGTCGGAACCACAAGGGACAGAAATCTACGTGGGCAAGGATGTCTGAGGACAAGATAACAGCAAAGATTGTAGGCTATTCGCGCATCTGTGAACTACATTCAAGAAACTGAATCATACTCACCTCTGCTAGTAATAGCGTTGACTGGGACCCCTCAGCATTATCTTTCAGATCATTGTGCCTTTGAATACATTTGCATGAGAACAAATATTTTAGACAAACAAGCCAGGATTTGGATTGGGTCAGTTTTCACCATTTTCTTCATTCTGTCTACCCTAAGGTAGAAGGTATAATAACACCCTATGCTGAGTATCTGTTGGTTGTTTTAGTTGAACAAAATGTTTTGTTATGAAAATTTGTGTTTTTCCACAAGAATAGTCAATAAGTGAAAAGAACAATGATCTAAGATGTAATTTGGAACACATGGAAATTATATAGGTAATTGGCCTACGTATGTGCTCCCAGGGTACGGAACCATTGACCTTGGTGGTGTAAGCATCTTAGCACCCTTCCTCTCAAGACCACCGTACATATTGATTAATAAACACATAAACATAAACAATATTGATAACATTTAGCACAACACTCCAGAACGGACAAGGTTCTTTGTGAGAAAGAAGTGTGTTATATCATGACGATGACACACTGCAAATGCACATTGGTTTGGTGCAGTTTTCAAATAGTCATGTTGGTGCTGAGGCATCACATACGTTGCCAGATTGATGCAATAAATTAGACACACTTTTTTTTTCAGAATGCATTTCTTTTTCTTTTTTTAATTTTTTTGCATGTGAAAAAGTTTCATCAGTTAATGTTATTTTCTACCTTACTGAATGTTTGAATTGGTGGTATGTGGATTATGTACTACCACTTTTTAATTATTTGTCAAAAGGTCACATTTTATACCATATTTAAGAGATAATGAGACTTTGTCTTGTCTTCACAGATGAAAAATAGATTAAGAACCCATGTGGCTTAGGAATGCATGTGAATACAAATTTGGAAGCAAATTTGTTGCTGAAATTTTGTTAATATCATTAAAATTGGGACTCAGCTGACTGCCAGTTGAATATAATGCGACCCTTTTGTAGAAAAAAAAAGAATTAATTTCTTCCATTTTGTACGGAGGGTTGAATTGTACATTGAAGAGTAAATAACTTGTTAATGCAAGAAGTTTATCATGAATATAAAGCTGGTTTCTATGATTGAAAGGCTGTTTGTGTTTTTTGTCTTTCTGCTGTGTCTTTATGTACAGTATTCATTGAAACTATTAGCATTAAAGTTACCATCATTGGTTAATGCAAAGTGAGGGTTTAGGATGTTGATGCCCTATCTTTTACAACTGATATACGTTAAATTAGGTTTGCTACATGCCTGTTAAGCTCTAACACCTTGGCTAGCAGCTAAAATGTGATAAACATGATAAGATTACAGGCTGGGGCCTGAGATTCATGGCCATTTTGCACAGATTTATTTTGCCCCATACTCAATACTCAGATATTAGCAAGAGCTGACACTGAATGCTGAACAATGTGAACATGTGGTCTGTGACACTATTCAACAGTTGGATCCATTCAAAATGATTCTATAGGCCTACACTACACACAAACAGGGGTCACTACCAATCCTGAGAGTTCAGAAGGGTCTCAGTGGTTCCATTTTATTTGGCTAAATGATACAAGACCACAACAAGAGCACATGCATAACCAACTCCAGTACACCCCAGGGTAGAGATGTGTCCATGCACAGTGATCAAGAACTAGCCCAATTTTGGTGCACATGCTGATTTAGTTTCTATTAAGCTTGCGATAGTGTATCCAGAGATCGGACATTTGATATGTCTTGGAAGCTGTTTTAGCTACAGAACAGACTTGATCTTGTATATGTTACACAACACTCTCTCTGGCTCACAGGATTTTACAAATCTGTGAAGTTCTAGGGGGGAAACATGGGTTCAGGTTTTTATTAGTGTGCCAGCAAAACAAGTTTTGTTTATCAAGCAAGTAAGCACATAGCAAGGTACTTTTAACCGCAAATAGCACACCACATGGAGATTAAACACATAATCTTATAACAAAGCCAAATGTTTTTTAAATAAAGTTTTATTTAATTTGAAACCCAATTCATATGCAAACAATGTTGCTAATCTTAGTAAGTGTGAATGTGCAAACACTTTTCTAAAGAATACATATATCTAATACCAAAGGTTTTTTAAATATTAAGTATTAAATTGAGTATTAACTTCAACAAAAGTTGCTTAGATTTAACCATACTATAACCAAAGGTTACACCTCTGGAAAAAGCCCCATCTTTGTAAGTTAATTATAGCTACCAATGCGCATAACACACACTAATATGAGGAATACATATAGGAGATGCAGACAAAAAATAAACCTGTGGCTTTGCAATGCCTCTATGGACGTGATAGGTTAGCAGTAAGAATGTGGGGAGTGTCGGGTTGGAACATTTTCTATTTGGTTTCAAACATTATTTATTTAACAATTTTGGTTCTGACTTGCCAAAATGTAGTGTGCACACATATAACCATTCAGAAAACAGAATGAACATAGTGTGTTGTTGCTTTGAGCTGCAATAATATTTAGGATGAAATCCATCCAACAGTCAGGTGAATATTATTGTGATTCTCATTGATAAAAAGATGATTTCAAGACCATGTTATGTTTTGAATGTGTAGTCCCTCTCCTCTCTCTCTTTCTCTTTCTCTCTCTCTCTCTTTCTCTCTCTCTCACACACACACACACACACACACACACACACACACACACACACGCACGCACACACGCGCACACACACACACACACACACACACACACACACACACACACACACACATACACCCATATACACACACACACACACACACACACACACACACACACACACACACACACACACACACACACACACACGCACACACACAATAAATTCCTACTCACAAATACAGTCCATTAATGTAGCCATCAAAGTGAGCCTTTGGCCCACTGCTAAGGTAACAATGTGCACACACATGAGCATGTGCGTGAGTGTGTGTGTGTGTGTGTGTGTGTGTGTGTGTGTGTGTGTGTGTGTGTGTCTACGCATCTCCTCGTGTATGTTTATGTTCTCCCCTTTCCAGAGCGTCCAAGTGAAACCTTGGCTTGGGTTTAGAGCCACAAACTGCAGAGCTTGCACAGACAGAGAACACTGCACTCGGCCCCCTTGTTGCCGTGGAGAGGTGAGGCCTTTCTCAAGGCAGAGACTTCCTCTCTGTGCAGTGCTAACGCTACCCACTCACAGAGGCTCCATTGTGCGTCAGGGGTCCAGCAGATCACCGACATGAAAGCAGCACATGCCTGAGTTTTCACCTCAGGAAAAGGAAGACAAATATTTCATACTTAGGTCTGATTAAGTTATTCACCCACCCCCCACCAAAGAAAAATAGGAGAGGAGAAGAAAAAACTAAAGACACCCTTTTGTTGTGGATCAGAGAGATGTCACCATTGGGGGCCTGTGTGTGGGTGTGTGTGTGTGAGTGTGTGTGTGTGTGTGTGTGTGTGTGTGTGTGTGTGTGTGTGTGTGTGTGTGTGTGTATTGTGTTACAGCAGATTCTCTGTTGGTGTGTGTGTGTGTATAGGTGTATGTGTACAAGTGTGTGTTTGGGCAGTGTGGGGTGGGTGCTGCACTTTCGGAGAGGCCAAAAGCAATCTCTCCCCTCTTCTCTTTCTCAGTGCCTACCTTCACACTCACGGTCAGGCACTCACATCTGGGAGAGAGCCTATACACACACACATTCACTCATACCCAGACACACTCACACACCTATAGACACGGACACTCGTTCACAATCTGACCGACACTATCTCTTACTCATACACAGAAAACAAAAAATGCTCTCTCTCTAAAACACACAGAGACACACACACACACACCAAATACACACATAAACACCCGCGCACACATACACCAAAACACACTCACCACCGCATACACACCCTCCCCTCCTCCCTCGGTCACTCTGCGCAGCGACCCTCCACCATTGGCCAGGCCCCCCAGCCCTGAACATCTCCAACCTTTCGGCTAGGACCATTCGGGAAAGCAGGAGACTGAGGTAAGCGTGATGGGGGCTCCTTAATTCTATGGTTATGGGTTTCTGCTGGACTGGGTGCTAGCTGGGTTTGCCTTGTCCAGGAGCTGCTTGCTAACAGGTGATGCTTGGATGGGTCTTTGGTACCACTTAATGACTGTGTATTACAAAATCTAATTAATTATTGCCTTGTGTTATTTATTTATTTTTTATGCGTGGATGCTTTTTTTATGGGTGATGGCAGATTGGGAAGGCAGATTGGGAAAGCAGATTGGTTTTGTCTTTTGAGTTGAGATCCTTTTTGAAAAATAATACAACGATGCGGTGTTGTGCTTCCTTTTGAAAGCCATATGTATTCAAATGGGTGACCTTTGGGGGGAAAGTTTAATGGTTTTTAGGTCAGGTGATTCCTTGCATTTGACCTGATGGCTCCACACTCTGTGAACAGCTGATATTTTCTTGAAGCTCATATTGGGCTGGAGTGCTTTGATTCTTCCTTTAGTGGCTGCCCAATCAGCATGGATTCTGCTCTGCACTAATGGCAATGAAAGTCCAGAAACTTCCTCTAACATGTTAAGAGGTGCCAATTGGATTACTACCCTATTCTCTGCTGTCTGTTTAACTGCCCATGACTTCCATATTATCTTACTTACACACAGTGTGCCGTGTGCTTCCACTTTTGTGTGAAAACAAGTGAATTATTTTCTTAATTGGACTAATTGGATGATATTTAAGATAATTCTTCCTTTAAGCTAATGTCGTATCAACACAACGTGTGGTGCATCAGGAGCTGTATTTAAAGGAAAGTTATAAATCAATAGCACCACAAACTATCAACAGAGGACTGTAGAATCACTGAATATCTGGAATGCCAAAACCAGAGCCAAGCAAAACATTGAAGCAGTAATGCACGCTTACAGACACACATACTCACACACACTTGCTCTCTCTCAGAAACACACGCACACACGTACACACAGTGAAGTCTGTGTAAAAGCCGGGCTCTGTTTAAAGCATAGTCTGTCTTTCAGTATTTCCCACTTTGGTTTCAACCTGCCAAGACGCTTGGGAACCTTGCCTGAAAACGGGTCTCTGTGCACATGTATATGACATATTTGAGCAGCTTGTCCTTTATTCTCATCTTGGCTGTATAAAATCATCTATCCTGGATGTTATCAATGTAACCATTTTCATCTGCTGTTTTTTAAGTGCTGTATAGGTTCACCACTGACTAAGTTCATATTGACAAAGAGTGCATTTTAAGCTCAAGTAGCGATTTGCAGCGTTTTCTCCTGTGGCACCAAAAATAGTGTACAGAACTCAGCGTGCAAAGATAGGTGTGTTAAGTGTGTGTAAGTGTGTGTGTGTGTAAGTGTGTGTGTGTGTGTGTGTGTGTGTGTGTGTGTGTGTGTGTGTGTGTGTGTGTGTGTGTGTGTGTGTGTGTGTGTGTGTGTGTGTGTGTGTGTGTGTGTGTGTGTGTGTGTGTGTGTGTGTGTGTGTGTGTGCGTGCGTGTGTGTGTGTGTGTAAATGTGTGCACATGTGTGTGTGCTTGTGTGTGTGGTGCTTGGGGAGGGGGTGCACAGAGAGAGACTGAACTCTCTCTCTCTCTCTCTCTCTCTCTCTCTCTCCCTCTTTCTCTCTCTCTCCCTACTGAATGAAACTTTTCCTTGCAGTCGTAACTCACTGCCATCCTGTCCACAAACCTCGGTGGAATTTCGAATGTGAACGCTGAGACAGGCCGAGGCGGCCGCTCATAAAGGAGCTCTGTCAGTAGAGAGAGAGAGAGAGGGGCAAGTCATCTCACCCTCTCCCTCCCTCCATCTCACCCTCTTCTCTCTCTCTCCCCCTCTCTCTCACTCATTCTCTCTCTCCGTCTTACCCTGAGGGCCAGAATCTCATCCACATTACTTTCACGCTTTCTCTCTTGTCCTTCTTCTCTGATTTGTGACTCTCACCATCCTCGTCAGCCAGGAGCCGTTTTTTCTGCCTTTCATCAACCCACGATTTGAGAAATACTTTTGCCACTATGGGACACTCTTTTGATTTGGATGAGAGCTTACGAGCTAATTGTGATCAATTTAGACGTTGAAAGGCATCAATCCATTGCAGGCCCCTGGCCTCCTCTCTTTACTGCGTGGAGAGTGTATAGGCTACTCATAAATGTTGCATACTCTGTGGGTGTGAATGTACCCAAGGGTAGTTTGCAGCTTCTAGTGCAGCCGATTGCTTGGTGTGCAGACATAAGGCAAAGATGCAAGCCTTGTAAACACCAGGTGTTGTTCAGGTTCTTTCAGCACCGTCCCTCCATGACTTTTCCAACTGCACTGAGTGAGTAGTCATGTCTAGAGTTTAAGTAGTCATGTCTAGAACTGCTTTTAAAGGTTGAAAGAGCCTTAAAAAACAACAGTTGACCATGGAATTAATCTAGTTGTGATCTGGCACCTGTCAAATGGATACAGGTCTGTTGCAACAGCAGCCGCTAGCCTTTGTCATCCTGTCATCTCCTCACTTTATAAACCCCACCTCTAACCTCTCAGCTGTGACATAAAAACGAGGCGGCGATTGACAGGTTCAATACAAAAAAAAAACACAAAAGAAAAGTGGGCCTCTCCTCTCCTCTTCGGCGGGCATGGACCCTGGCTGGACTCCTGAGCATGCTACCGGGTCTGTCCACACATGACTAATGAGCTCTGAACCTTGTGACCTCACCTGGGCCTGCTGCCGCCGCCACCATCGTGTGCTCAGCGGACCAGAGAGAGCCCTGAGAGTGGGTCGGTCGGCACGTCCGCGGTGTAGCTCGGCAGCCAGGGGGAGCCCACAGTCGCCATGAACACATTTGTCATGTCTGTGTGTCTGCCAGCGGATGGCCCAGAAGTCAGGTGTGTGTGTGTGTGGGTGTGGTTGTGTGTGTGTGTGTGTGTGTGTGTGTGTGTGTGTGTGTGTGCGTGCATGTACATGCCTGTGTGATGTCTCTGTGTAAGTATGCCTATGGGTGTGTGTTTACTTGTCAATGGGTTTTGTGTAGAGGTCAAGGTCAATCTCTTCTTTGACCCCATGGAAGCCCAGCTTGTCTCATAAATGGTCAGCCCTGAGTTTGTTTTTAAGGGTCAGTAAGTTTGTTGCACCGCCATTTCTGGGCTGCCTTCTATTTGACATGGCAATTAAGCACAGAAATAATAAGCCCTTTGCAACACGGCCAACCAAAGCCTCATGCCTCAACCAAAGTCCTTTTTAAGCTCTAGCATCTCTTGCAGTATAACATTTCCAAACAGTTTTAATATCCCTGTTAATGTGTTCTGCCAGACTTAAAAATGTTTATTGAATTTAAATTGTGAATTCAAATTGGCATAGAACTGTTACACAGAGTGTAACTCTTTATCTTCCCCTCACCCTGCATCTGTCTCTCAACCTCTTCATCTCCATCTTCCTGTTTCTCTCTCTCTTTCTTCTCTCCATAAACTATCTCAATCTCCTCTCTTATTCTCTCTCTCTCTCTCTCTGCCCCCCTCTATAAGGTGGATGATGACTATGCTGGCTAGGCTTGTGGTGGGACTCCTGGTCCTCAAGGTGGCCGCAGCCTCTCCCGCCAGACACCCCCGGCAAGTGGAACTGGACACGTACGACGAAAACAACTATGATGTGGATGCAGACAACGTCAATCTGGAGAACCAGGACGTGTATGACTACTATGACGGAGTTACCATCGATGAACCTCAGGTGAGAGAGAAAAAGTGGCCACAGGACTTTTGTGGGCTTTGGCCTTCAAGAGACACTATTGCATAACATTCATTGTGAAACTCTTGATGACTGTCTACAGTGCATTCAGAAAGTATTTAGACCCCTTCATTTTTTCACATTTTGTTATGTTGCAGTCTTGTGCTAAAACCGATTCAAGTCATTTTTTTCATCATCAATGTACACTCGGTAAACCAAAATGACAAAGTGAGAAATGTTTGAGATTTTTTTTGCAAATTTGTTTAAAAGAAAAACCTGAAATATCGCATAAGTATTCAGACCATTTACCCGATCAGCAGATTAAAATGAGACTCATAGTCACAGGTTAGGGCTGAGGGAGATGGGGTAGCCATTGCATGACCCCTATGGTTGACTACGTCAGCATCGGCCTTGCAAAGTTTAGGGTGGCATGTTGAGACATTTTCAACCCATAAAGCATATTTGTAAAAAAAAAAAAAAAAAAAAAAAGCTTTGTCAATATTAACACCAGCCTTGATGTATTTCATCACAGTACAGCCATATCATTTAGTTAGCACCTTTAAAAAACACACACACACATTTAAGGGTGCAGTTACACTTAAAGGACATCTCTGTACTTTCCTTAACCCTGAGCAGTCGTCCGGTCCCTGCCACTGTAAAATACCCCCACAGCATGATGCTGCCAACACCATGCTTCACCTTTGGGCACTTGGACAGGTGATGAGCAGTGCCAGGTTTCTTCCAGACATGATGTTTAGAATTGAAGCCAAGCAGTTCAATCTTCGTTTCATCAGACCAGTCTATGCTGTTTCTCCCAGTCAGTGAGTCCATTTAGTGCTTTTTTTTGCAAACTCCAAGCGAGCCTTCTTGTGTCTTTCATTGTCAGCTGTGAGACAGATGTGTGCCTTCCCAAATCAATTGAATTTACCACAGGTGGATTGACTCTAATCAAGGTGTAGAAACATGAGGATCAATATCTCAATGACTCAAAGTGTCATCGCAAAGGGTGATATTTCAGTTTTTCTTTTTCAATGAATCTGACGACATTTCTAAAATCCTGTTTTTGTTTTGTCTTAATGGGATATTGAATGCTTATTGAAAATGCATTTAAACAATGTTAGCACAAGACTTCAACATATCAAAATGTGAGAATACTTTCTGAATGCACATTATATCAACTGCCATTTCTTTCCATAATGTTGGTTGGGGTTAAAATATCTTATGATTCCAAGTTAAAACAGTCTGAAAATGGCATACTTGTCTAAAGCCAGGCCTTAGCGCCCTTCATCATGTTTTATCATATAACCTTTAGATTGACATTGGCTTTTGAGCAGCTTATAGCCAGAAAGTGTTGGACTCGGGCCAATCCATACCTTTTTGCTGACAGTTCCATTTTGTCCCTTGCAAACTGATAATTGCATGTAGGCCTATTCATCTTCCAGGATTTTTCTGAACAGATAACTCCCTGTCCCCCTGCAGCTGAGCAGCTGGGAGGGCCTGTCGCCTGGGTTTACCTTTCCCGTCATGTTCTAGAACAGATGGTTCTTGTTAGGGACTGTGAATCAGCTCTCCTTCATATTAGGAGGTTACGTAACACTTGTGTGCAGTACTCGATGGTAGGCCTACTGACAGGCATGTTTCAGAAAGACACTTTCATCACGGGAGGATTCATTTGTGACAGAATGTGCGCCAGACCTGTTTGACATACTTACCTTATTGGGCAACAGGCATAAACATAGGGTTTATTGTTAGAAAAAAACTGGATTGTAGAACATTATTGTCAAGGTTGGGGAGTAGCTAGTTACATTACAAATATAATACGTTTATTTGTATTACATAAGACAAAATATGTCATCAAATTACAGAAACTAATCAAACTGTTGGTGATTACAAAGGGGTTGCATCTGAATATATAATTTTTTGTAAAAAGTTTTAGAGCTTATAAATAGAATAAAACATTTATTCTGTTGCTTTGCATCTTTTCCCCATCTAAACAGGCTTCATTCATTTGGCAGCATGCACTCAGATTTTGAGCCTTATTATTGGTTCTCTTGTTTGAATTTGCACTGCCTCTCATCTGGCAATAAAAAAAGTAATCAAAAGTAATACATTATATGACTTTGAAGTCATTTAAAAAGTTACATGACTTATTACATTTTTAACAGGATAACTAGATTACATTTCAAAAGCCACCTTCCCAATCGTGATTATACTTGTGATTAATGCTTGTATGTAGATGAAAATCTAGATTTGATTTGTGTAGCCTGATAATCTGTGTCTAGGCTGCAAACTGTAAAACCAGATCTGTTTTTTTTTTTATAGCCCCCCTCTATCTGCAAGTGCTGCTAGGTTAAACCAGATTCTTCTAGTCACCACAAAGCATTTAAATCTACAACTCTGGTGTTGATTAACAGTCCGCCATAAACTTGCAATGCGTATAATCTGGTGCTGGCAATTATATTCTTAAACTAAACCTTGCCAGTCAAATGCCTTTTTGCAATTTTCCAGGAATTGTTTCTTTCCCTCTCTCTCCCACCCCCCCTCTCCCCCCCTCCATGCCTAGTCTTGTTTGTTGTTTTCTGCCTGCAGTTTCCATCTGCCATCTTTGGAATATGAGGAACAGCGGAACATTATGTATTGGAAGCTGGAATTAGAATTAATGTTCTGATGGAATGTGAATTGCCTTTTCTAATGGAACTGTGTGGCATTTTTGTAAAAGTTATGCAATTTAAATGAGAACCCTTTCAAATGATCCTAACTATCCTAAATCATGTACTCATTGTGTAATGAGAAATTAGATACATTTGGGTAACTATTTCTTCTGGCATGTGCTGTGTATGAATGATAGACTTACTGTAGATAGACTGATGGAGACCGTTAAAAAAAGGAAAGTGAGAGAGACAGTGAGAAAGCAAGTGAGTGAGTGTATGAGAGTGAATAAGATTTGAGGAAGTCAGTTCAGAGGAAACGGTAACCTACTGTATATAATGATGTGACCTGTCTGCAATGTGGGTTTGGATCTGGAAAATGGTTCAGATTATGCTCTTTTGCAACCAGAACCTGGGCCAGAACTATACTAGGCTGGCACAGCTCAGGGCAGCAGGATTGGATTTACAAAATGGATCAGAACAAAACACCAGCAGCCTTAAGTAGATCCTGATGTGGAAGCTTCTTTTTCCAGTCTGCAATTTAGCATGCAGTCAAGTGTTCACTCAAGTACTGAGCTGGAGAATTTACCTATAAGGGACTCCCCAGTTCCCTCAATCAGTCCATATGCTGAACGTTATAGATACTTCACAATGCCGTGACAACAGCCCAAGCATTTTCAAGATCGTATTACTTTGGCCGGTGGTCGTGGTGGTTTGGAGAGCTCGTGTAAATGTGTCTAATTTGAAACATAAACGAAAGCAAATACTCTCAGCAAGGGCTGATCCCACAGAGCAAAGAAGAGGGAAGCAAAAAATATTCATATGTAGACCAGACTCGACCGCCTCATCTAGACCAGACTCAACCGCCTCATCTAGACCAGACTTGACTGCCTCATCTAGACCAGACTAGACTGCCTCACTAGACTGCCTCACTAGACCAGACTAGACTGTCTCACTAGACCAGACTAGACTGCCTCACTAGACCAGACTAGACTGTCTCACTAGACCAGACTAGACTGTCTCACTAGACTGCCTCATCTAGACCAGACTAGACTGCCTCACTAGACCAGACTAGACTGTCTCACTAGACTGCCTCATCTAGACCAGACTAGACTGCCTCACTAGACCAGACTAGACTGCCTCACTAGACCAGACTAGACTGTCTCACTAGACTGCCTCACTAGACCAGACTAGACTGCCTCACTAGACCAGACTAGACTGTCTCACTAGACCAGACTAGACTGTCTCACTAGACTGCCTCATCTAGACCAGACTAGACTGCCTCACTAGACCAGACTAGACTGTCTCACTAGACTGCCTCACTAGAGCAAAGGCTGCCTATGCTGTTGTGGGGTGCTTGAACCTATGGACAGAGGGGCAGGATAAGGGGTGTTTGTGTGTGTGTGGGGGGGGGGGGGGGGGGTTTGGGGATGTTGAAGTGCAGCTTAAGAGATATTTCATGAAAAAGGGGCACCTGTGATGAGTGATGTGCTTCTGAAATTCCCGCCCTCTCTCTTTTATGGGTGCTCTCTCTTTCGCTCCTATCTCTCTCTCTCTCTCTCTCTCTCTCTCTCTCTCTCTACCTCTCTCCCTCCCTCTCTCTCTCCCTCTCTCTCTCTCTCTCTCTCTCTCTCTCTCTACCTCCCTCCCTTTATCCCCCTTTACTCCTGCTTACCTTCATAAGAGCAATCAGGCCTTTCTATGTCTTGCTACTGGTTAGAGACTCCACAGCAGTGCACCACCAGTGGGAATAGGAGTCCCACCAGGTGACCTGAATACGTGTGTATGGGAACGCTCAGAGACTAGTGCACATTCATGGCCATAGAGTTTATGGAAACTGGATCCTTCACTGTACCATTCAGTGTACTCCCTGTCTTCCTAACGTGAGCGAGCCTCAGAGAATTTTTCCACTGAAGGGTGAAAAAAAAACTTAAACTGGTATTCTTTTGACCTCTGACCCATAGTGTGAACCCTGACTTTGTGATTGACGGTTGCTTCAGGAGCCGGGGCATTCCTGTGAGGTCTCAGAGAAGTGCCAAGGGCTCTTCAGCCACCCAGGCAGATCTACAGACATGTCACCACATGGAGATACACTCACACTCACACACACACACACACACACACACACACACACACACACACACACACACGTATGTATGTACATACAGACACATACTCACACACACATACACACTCTCACAAACACACTTACTGTCATATGTCTAGTCAATGCACACTCACAAGCCTCATACTTGCAGCCTAAACAGGGTATTATACAACAAATATCAGAGTCTATCCATTGGGGGAGGGGGGCTAAGTGTTGCGATACTGTTTGTTAGCTTTAGGGTTAATAGGCAGCTGGTGTGTTAAGACTGCTTCTGGCACCTCTGTACTAAGTGTGTGAAATGTGCTGGGTAGGCACTTTTCTTCTGTCTCGATTGCACTGAGACACCGTGGAAAGATAAATCGTATGCGTGTGTGTGTGTGTGTGTGTGTGTGTGTGTGTGTGTGTGTGTGTGTGTGCGTGTGTGTGAGTGTGTGGGAGAGAGAGAGGGAGAGAGAGAGAGAGAGAGAGAGAGAGAGAGAGAGAAAGAGAGAGAGAGAGAGAGAATCTGAGAGCCACAGGCAGATGATCCAGACTCCATATTTCAAAATCGGAGAATAAATCTAATTACATTTGGATATGCGTATGTGTGTGTGTGTGTGTGTGTGTGTGTGTGTGCGTGTGTCTTCATCCTCAAACATTTTTAGCTGCCTGACAGGGGTGGTGTTTGCTTTTTGGGGGTGGTGGTTTGGGGGTGGGGGGTGGAGGGGTGAGAAGGAGGGGGGGTGTTGGGGGGTTGGATTTTGAGAGTATGAGGGAAGAAGGGGGGGTCTCCTGTTGCAAGCTTGCAGTGTGCTTCTCAACGCTACTCAATGCCTCTCCTTGTTGTCCCACAAACTCTCTTTGCTGTCAGAGTTTTCTAGTAAATGCATTTAACCTTTAACATTCGACTCAGTTTGCAAATATTTCCTCTCCGGTTTTCTTTCATTTGTCATAGGCCCAATGTATGGATTTGTATTGGTGCTGCAGGCCTCTGTAACTGAACTCCTTAATTATTATTTGTGTCAGCATGGGCACTGAAGTAGTCTTCTATTAGTCTCAACTCTTGAAACACAAATGCTATGGTAGGAATATAGGAAGAGTATAGTCAAAGTGAAATATGGATTTCAGCTACCATGTGTGTCGTGGTTCCACAAGGACCATTTGTATCTGGGAGATAGAAGCTTAGCTTTACGAGTGAAGGAGAGTGTCTGCTCTCACCTGAGATCTCAGTGGGTCTTTGGCTCCCCACTGGGGTGGAATGGGGAACTGCAGGGCAGTGGTGACCGCTGCATAGAAAGCAATGCACAGATGTGGAAAAAGTTAGCAGTGGTGTCTGTTTCAAAAGCTTAGGCATGGCTTGTGGGATGTATGTATTTGATATATTTAATCTGCCTCTCACAAGTAGTTTGTGTACATCATGCATTAGCCAAACAAGGTCACTTCAGATCTTATATCGGCTTCTGAGTAACCATAAGTCTAAATAATGAAAGATTAGTCTTACTACGTCTTACTATTTTAAATCAAATGCTGTTTGATTACATAGACCTACAACTCATCACAAGATACTGCCATTGTACAGGCATTTTAGTGGGGAAACTACTAAACACTGAATAGAGTCTCAAGTGAAGTAGTATCATTATAATCATCATAAAGGAGGGGGGAAATGGATTCATCGCTTGCTATGCAAAGGTCGTGGGTTTACACAAATGAGTGTAGGCCTATACATTTCTTGTGCTGTAATTTGATATGATACAAGACGATGCAAGAAAATGATACAAGACATCTGGAAGCTTATTTAAAGGTATAAACCATTTCCCGTGCAACTGTTAGGTATTTAGATTTAGAAACAGACAGATGTCTTATATTGCCAGATAAACAGATTGATCACTTCTCAACAATGGTAAACAAGAATGTCAGTTCTCCAGTGGGTTACACGGCTGACGTCCTCTTAATTTATTCTGATTTCATTAGAACTGCAAAGAGCAAGAGAATGTTGCTTCACATGCTTCCCCTACCACAATGTAGTTGTGGATGTTCTCTTCATAATTGGAAAGCAAAGAGAAGAGATGGTACTTTGACGTGTAACAACTGGAAAGAGACCAAGTGAATGTGTCATTTGGGTTTACAGTCAGAGCCATAGCAGACATTTTATTTACCCCATAGTATATACCATATACAGGCAACTGGTGTTATATTTATTATATGTAGGCCTAAAGCCTAGAACACATTTCTTGTGTGAACTTGTGCCACCTGTGCAACGGGACTGAAACTGGTGTTGAAGAACCAGGTTTAGCTCCCCTCCTGGCCCCAACACCTCCCCTCCCCTCCCTCTACATCTCCCCTCCTGACCCCAACATATCCCCTAAATCTCCCCTCCCCGACGCCTACATCTCCCCCCGGACCCCTACATCTCCCCTCCTGACCCCTACATCTCCCCTCCCCTCCCTCTACATCTCCCCTCCTGACCCCTACATCTCCCCTCCCTGACCCCTACATCTCCCCTCCCTGACCCCTACATCTCCCCTCCTGACCCCTACATCTCCCCTCCCCTCCCTCTACATCTCCCCTCCCTGACCCCTACATCTCCCCTCCCCTCCCTCTACATCTCCCCTCCCCGACGCCTACATCTCCCCTCCCCTCCCTCTACATCTCCCCTCCTGACCCCTACATCTCCCCTCCCTGACCCCTACATCTCCCCTCCCCTCCCTTTACATCTCCCCTCCCTGACCCCTACATCTCCCCTCCTCTCCCTCTACATCTCCCCTCCCTGACCCCTACATCTCCCCTCCTGACCCCTACATCTCCCCTCCCCTCCCTCTACATCTCCCCTCCTGACCCCTACATCTCCCCTCCCCGACGCCTACATCTCCCCTCCCTGACCCCTACATCTCCCTTCCCTGACACCTTCATCTCCCCTCCCTGACCCCTACATCTCCCCTCCTGACGCCTACATCTCCCCTCCCCTCCCTCTACATCTCCCCTCCCTGACCCCTACATCTCCCCTTCCCGACGCCTACATCTCCCCTCCTGAGGCCTACATCTCTCCTCCTGACCCTACATCTCCCCTCCCTCTACGTCTCCCCTCCCCTCCCTCTACATCTCCCCTCCCTCTACATCGCCCCCCAGACGCCTACATCTCCCCTCCCCTCCCTCTACATCTCCCCTCCCCTCCCTCTACATCTCCCCTCCCCTCCCCCCCCCCTACATCTCCCCTCCCCTCCCTCTACATCTCCCCTCCTGACCCCAACATCTCCCCTAAATCTCCCCTCCCCGACGCCTACATCTCCCCCCGGACCCCTACATCTCCCCTCCTGACGCCTACATCTCCCCTCCCCTCCCCCTACATCTCCCCTCCCCTCCCTCTACATCTCCCCTCCTGACCCCAACATCTCCCCTAAATCTCCCCTCCCCGACGCCTACATCTCCCCTCCTGACCTCTTCATCTCCCCTCCCCGACGCCTACATCTCCCCCCGGACGCCTACATTTCTTCTCCCCGACGCCTACATCTCCCCTCCCCGATGCCTACATCTCCCCTCCTGACCTCTACATCTCCCCTCCCCGACGCCTACATCTCCCTCCCTGACACCTGCATCTCAAAACGTGACAAAAAGTATCACTGACATGGATTTTTCTGGTTTCCCACTCTGGTCCACAGATAGAGATCGGTACACTGGCCCCGCCCGAGGAAAACGGAGCCTCGCTGGAGCAAGGAGAGGAGGGAGAGGAGGGAGAGGAGGAAGAGGAGGTGGAGGTGGAGGCAGAGCCGGAGGCAGAGGCGGAGGCGGGGGCGGAGGGAGAGGAGGAAGAGGAGGCGGAAGCAGAGCCGGAGGCAGAGGCGGGGGCGGAGGGAGAGGGAGAGGAGGAAGAGGAGGCGGAGGCAGAGCCGGAGCCGGAGGTGGAGGAGGTGGAGGAGGCCGAGGAAGTGGAGGAATTTGAGGAAGTGGAGGAGGTGGAGGCGGCTGAGGAGGAGGTGCCCATCCAGCCCAAGTTCATCTCAGGGGGAGGCTCTGGGGGGTCTGGGGTCCTCATGGGCCCTGACACGCAGGGAGGTCTGTGGCAAACAACACAACTACCACCACCATACTCTCTCTTTCCCTCTCTCTATCTCTATCTTTCCTGTCCCTCTATCTATCTATCTATCTATCTATTTATCTATCTATCTATCTATCTATCGATCCATCTATCTCTCTCTCTCGCACACACACACACCGTACACACACACACACACACACACCAGCACAACTCTAATCAGTGACGCAGAAAGCATAACCATCCCACTGCTGCCATTCCATTTAACTTCCCACCAGTGGTTAAATGTGTGTTACCTCCCCTTTAACGCTCACTCACTCAGTCATCAAATCCAATCAAGCTTGACCATCACCTCTCTCTCTCTTTCACTCACTTGCTCTCACTCTATCTGTTTTTTTGTCTCGAATCATTGCCCATCTCTTGTCTAATCTGTCACTTAACACCTAATCTTGTCTCAAACAAGAGGAGGAGCTGCGCCTGACGCCCATTGACATTCTTCACATCTCTGGGGACTCGGGAGAGTCGGGAGATGCCTCGGGGGCGTCTGGGGAAGCTGGGGGCTCTGGGGCTTCTGGAGATTTTGGTTCCGGCGTGTCCGGAGCTTCTGGTGACTTTGGCTCTGGGGGTTCCGGGGCTTCCGGCCAGGTGGAGTTCTCCGGAAACTCCGAGGTGGAGTTCTCCGGAATCTCCGGCGACTTTGGCTCGGGGCTGTCCGAGGCTTCCGGCGAGGTGGAGTTCTCCGGAATATCCGGCGACTCTGCTGGGGAAGCTTCCGGAGCCTCCGGAGACCTTGGCGCCGAAGCTTCGGGAACTTCCGGCGACCTGGGCTCTGCAGGTTCTGGAGTCTCTGGTGACCTTGGTTCTGGAGCCTCCGGGGGGTCTGGTGTTTCAGGTTCAGGGATAGTGTTGGTCCCTGATGGAGGTCAGTACCAGTGATTATAGTGGGTAGTCTTCCTTTGAGACAGTCTCTTTAAACCTAGTGGGCATCTGTCCTGTAGAAGTATAGACTTTGATTCCTCTCCTCTGTAGTGATCTCAGTAGTGCCCTTTGGGAAGTTTACGATTAAAGGGTCTTTACTTTGCTACCAAACAGTTTATGCTTACAGCCTAGCATGCATGCTTAAAGCTTTTGGATTCCATTTAACTGTTCAGACTGAGTTAAATGTGTGTGGTTTTTTTTCTTTGTTTTGCATTGATCTTTGCCATCCCTCTCTCCATCCCTCCATCCCTCCATCCATCCATCCACTGTCCTTCCCGGGGCTCTATTTTCTCTCTCACTGCACTGCTTCGCCTTGTCTCTAACAAGAGGAGGAGCTCCCCCTGGTGCCGGACATCCCCGAGGAAGCCTCTGGAGCTTCCGCGGAGGAGTCAGGGGATTCTGGGGAGGAGGAGGTTATAGTAGTCCCTGAAATAGAGGAAGGTCAGTACCTCCACAGCCCCCGATGCTTTTGCTTAAAATAATAATGCTACCATATGAACACACATATTCTTTCATTGATAGTTGATTGATTTTTATTGATTGATTTATTTTTGATTAATATGATTTGATCTGTTGGATGTTTGATGAGGGTAGCCAGAGGTATATTGGTATTTGGTATGGTATATTGAGAAATGAGCACAGAGTAAGAATTAGCATAATGCTATCAGAGAGGCAAGGGTGGGGGGAGTTGTCCAGTTATTACATTAGGCTGTTTGACCCATATAGAATGTGCATGTGGCTGACAGTGAGCTTAAGCCCTATGGCCACCTCAGTGCTCAGCTGGTTATACAGTATGTATACATTGTCCTTAGCCATCATACTTCTTCTGCTTCATGCTTCATTTAACTGCACTGAATTGGTTAAATGTCAGCCTCAGAAACACTCATCATCATGTGTAACTTGCTTTCTTTTATCAGCCATCACTCATTTGTGTCTCACCTGTTCCATTTGTCAACTAATGTCCATCCTCATGTTCCCGTGATCTGTCTGTCTTTTAACACCTAATGTGTGTGTGTAAACAAGAGGAAGAGCTGCTCCCGACAGTCCCTACCATCCCGCAGGAGGGCACAGGGGGTACTGTTGGATCAGGAGGGTCAGGCCTCCCTGACATTGACATTGACATTGACATTGACAGCACGCAAGGTCAGTACCACAACACCACCACTCCTGTCTGTTCACGACTGACTACTCGGGGAAGACACACCATGTCAACAAGCAGCAATAGGCAGCAGCTTAAAAGACTCAGTTTGAATAACTATGTACTGTACATTCTGGAGTGTCTAATATCCAGACGTTACTCCCAAGGCATTGAATTTCCAGTGATGGAATAGCCTTAATTTCTTAACAACTATAAAAGACTGTTGAATTTTTGAAGAAAGTTCTTGCTTTCTGACGATTTTTAGACCAAAATCAATTCCACAAGTGCTGATGCTCCAGATACTCAAGTAGCCAAAATAAGGATGGTTTTATCGCTCCCTTACAGCATAAACAGCATGCAGTCACAAAAACCTGATTACAGAGGGGTTTTCTATGATCAATTAGCCTTTTACAAACATGATAATTTAGGTTTTGCTAACCTTATGTGCCAATGAAACATGTGTACACTCAATTTCAGGTTATGTCAATACCAAAAAGGTGTGTTAATTTTTTAGAATCATCTTTCAGTGATTCCAAAGTTTGGAATGTAGTGTCTAGAAAAATGTGACCTGTTCAGTACATGTGAAATGTGTTTTCTAATGTCCACTCCCCGGCTGGGGGCTCATATTGCCTCCTTATATATGAACTCAGAAAAGAAAGTAAATGCTCGAGGATACCTCCATAAGCACTGATCCAGCATGGTATATTTGACGTATTACATACACACATCAACACAACCCATCCTGTCCATGCATCCTGTATGCCATGTATTTGTTTATCTCCCTGCTGATGTCCCTCCTCCAGTCTATGTCTGTCATGTCATCACCAGCGGTGACAGCGTATAACACTGTTCCATCATCATTAATATATATGTCTCTAATACTTCATACAATAGTGTGTGTGTATGTAACCACACTTGTCTTCTTATTATCTCTCACATGACATACCTCCCACGAAACATACACATTTTATCTCAAGACTTTTGTTGCGATTATTTCATTAAAGCACCTTAATGTTTTTTTAATTTATTTTGCACCATGAATCCCCAGGCATGGCCACTTGTCTGTTGTGTACCTGCCTGGGCGGGTCTGTTTACTGTGACGACGTGAGGCTGCAGAGCGTGCCCCCTCTGCCCAAAGAAACCACTCACTTCTATGCCCGCTACAACAAGATCACCAAGATCAACAAGTCCGACTTTGCTAACATGAGTATGTGCCCAACTTTGAAAAGAAACACAAAAATGCTGAAACTTATTGTCCACATGCATGAATCAACACAATGACATCTGTACTGAGGGGCTCTCAAATTAATCTTCTCTACCGGAATGAAGTACAGCTGAATCTCTTTTGTGGAGTCTTCAGTTTATCCGCTATGGAAGAAGGAGCATATCTTTAAGTATGAATAGTAATGCCACGTGAACTGGGTGTGTGCCTGTACTGATTGTACTGTACTGTACCTTTATTCTCCTCTGTTTCCAGACAAGCTGAAGAGAATCGATCTTACAAGTAACGAGATCGGCCGGGTTGATGACAATGCCTTCTACGGCCTGCCCGCTCTGGAGGAGGTGGTGCTGAGAGAGAACAAGCTTGTCCATCTGCCAGCCCTGCCAGCTTCTATGACCCTCATTGATGCTAGTCACAACATACTGGGCAGCACAGGCATTCAGAAAGAAGCTTTCAAGGTGACGGAGACAGTATGTGTGTGTGTGTGTGTGTGTGTGTGTGTGTGTGTGTGTGTGTGTGTGTGTTTGTGTGTGTGTGAGAGAGAAAGAGAGAGATCCTATAAAAAAATCATAGCAGAAGATTGTTTAACAGAGTGATCCAGCATTGTTGACATGTAAAGATGGAGAGTATTCAAGTCAGTATGGTATCCTCAAAATCATATGTGCTAAGTACTGCTACTTTGTTACTTTGTTACCAGGATATGACAGGCCTGCTGTACCTGTACTTGACGGATAACAACATTGACTATGTACCTGTACCGCTGCCGGACAGCCTGCGCTCATTGCACCTACAGGTACCTGTACTCCTGCCTCAATGCTGCCACTTACTGCCCATAGATAGAATTGCTTTTATGCCAACTCAGATGTTAAACTGCATGGCCCCACTTTCTATTAGTTGTTAGTTACTTTATAAGTACAATGCACTATATGAGAACATGTTGTTAAAATATGTAGTTGGGCTTTGAGTTAAGGTGGGGTTAGTTCTGATTAGAACATGTCATATCCTTTTAATATAGAAAGTACTTAATATTATGTATTACTTTTTATAAATATTATTATCTTTTGTGTAAAGTGCCACCAGTTAAATAATCATTTGCGCATCATGTTATGACTAAATATTAGCTTTTTATGTATTCCCTAAATGCCAAATATTAATCAGTCCCTAAGAGTTATGATGACTTTACTGAGGTTGTCTGAGGTTTCAAAATGAAATGTCTTTCATCGCAGAACAACAACGTCCAAATGCTGCATGAAGACACATTCTGCAACATCGAAGACTTACACTACATCCGGTACGCTCTGGAGGACGTGCGTCTGGATGGAAACCCCATCAACCTCAGCAGGACCCCGCATGCCTATGTGTGTCTGCCTCGTATTCCTATTGGTGCTCTTATTTAAATTCACACACACACACACACACACACACACACACACACACACACACACAAACACATGCACGCACATACACAAACTTGCACATGTATCAAGATCTCTGTGTGCTCACCCAACTTTATTTCCTCACTAAAGGCTCATGCAAACTTAAAAATGAATAGAAGCCTTTTACTGACATCTTGTGCAAACACACACACACTCACACACACACACACACACACTTGGACACAGTAAGACACTTGAACACACAAAATACTCAGTAGACCACATTTGAATTGGTAATGATGCAAACTTTTCCTTCAACTACCTGTTTCCATATGGATATCCTACCTAAAGACAATAACGCAACACACACACACACACACACACACACACAGACACACACACTATGACCAGAAGTCTCTGGTCAGTGGAAAACAGACTATACAAGTTCAATTTCACAAAGTGACTGGGAAAATGTGACAAAGCCTTTTTAGGTGTCTATGCCACCCACCCACAAACACACACACACACACATACACAAACATATACACACATGCGCGCAGGCACACAGACACACACACAGCAGAGGAAGTTTTATCTTGAATTTTAAGATGTCAGATGAAAAAGATGGGAAGAAATGCAAAGTTATGAACCTCTGAACAAAAACTATGAATCAGTTTTATTGATCAATCAATCAATCAAAAAATATTTTGTTTATTGTATTTTATTCCTGTTCAGGGCTGGCTAAGATGACCAGTGATGATATTGTTCAAATGTGTTTGTTTTGTAAAATAAAATTGTAATAATATTAATATGCAGTTAATTCTCACACACTTTCTGGAAAATTGTTCATTTTACTAGCATACAATTATTCAAGCTGGAACTTACAAATTCGTTGAAAGGAAAATTTGATTATCTAATGCAATAAAAAATAAGCATTCTAACACAATCATTTGTTGTAAAGTCTGTACTGTAATATAAAAAAATATATTCTTTAAATAACTTTTTTACATGAATTGCAATATTTGGTATATTACATTTCAAAGTGTTGTTTAAAACATGCACAATAGCCTTTACATAAATACTTCACAGCTTCTGTATGATTGAGGGGGTTTGTGAGAATGGTTTGGGGGTGAATCATAGTCTGCTATTGTGTTCTTTGTATGGAAATACCACAATTGAATAAAGTTGTTTTGGTGACCTCTCCAAAACAGGGATGGCTCAACGTTTTTATTATCTATGAGCTTAACTTGATAGGAAGATCAGATCTAATGACCTAAAACTTTATTAAAACATGTCCATGTCATGTTTGAACCTTGAAAAAAACCTCAAGAAATGAATTGAGAACTTTTAGAAATTCAGCAGGCACTCCACTCCATAGTACCTTTAGTCTGGCTCGGTGTTTAGAATTTTGAACGTTAGAATTTCTCTAAAAGTTTCTCAAACAAGTCAAGGAACTTCTGTTTCCTCTGCAGACATTCCGGTTCCAGTTCCACTTGCCTGATCCTGTCTGATGTGTTCAATCTGCAATTCGTTGTAATTGTTGTATAGTCCCTTTTACAGGCCACACTGTCCATACCAATTGCTAGCCTATCTCTCTCCAGTCTTGCCCTCTCCTTCTCCAACATTGCTCTCTCCCAGTCCATCGCCCCCCTGTCTCTCTCTACAGACGCCCTCTCTCTCTCCAGTGCGGCCCTGTCTCGGTCCACTGCGGCCAGCTCCCTCTGTAGGCCGGCCCTCTCACGCTCCATCACCATCCTCTCTCGCTCCAGCACCTCCCTCTCTTTCTCCACAAGCATACGGTCGCTGTCCAGCTGCGCCCTCTCCTGCTCGATCTCCTGCCGGTCACACTCCATCTCCTGCCCTGCAGTGCCACCTGGTGCCCACAAGATGTCACTGTCATTCACCAGGAACTCAATCTCGTTTCTCCCCGGCAGCCCCATCCCTGCCGATGCTATCGACTTCTTCCTTGCAGCTTCCCGGTATCGCTTGCGGGGCTTGTTGGGTAGGAAGTCCTCGTTGTTGTTGGCCACAGCAGACGTGATGGACACCACCTTGGCACTGCCCCCTAGCCTTCCCTGCATAGCGTCGTCCATCAGTGTGAACCAGCGCCAACTGTCCGGAATGATAGTCACACCGGCCGGTGGGTTCTTTAGGTCCTGCGTATGGACATGTTCAAGGGTGTCAAACTCTTTTGGTCCTGCACATTGACATTCAAGTGTGTCACACCACAATGTACACATAACTTAAGCTCAACATGTACCTTGAGCTCAAATTGTCATGGTTTTGAATCCTTGAGAGGGCATATGCTCACAAACTATATGCCTCACATGTTCTGTTAGTCACCCTATAATATAACTTACATGACATGGCCATTTGGGTATGCTCTCTGATGATGCTGTCCTCAGTACAATGCTGGCTGGATGTCTCAACATAAATGTATGTCAAAGATGAACTACTTCTTAAAGGAAAATTGGTCACTATAATTACTTTTAATCCGTCACCTCCTTTATGCTCATGTATTGTCAGTCCCTGTTACAATGTCTCCATTTAGACTACAAGCATGCAGCAGCTTAATGCCTACTAAATAATAGAAATTATAGATCAGATTATACATTTGAAATAATACTTGAATTTATTCTTCTCCAACAGAAGCCTGTTGAGTCTGCCTCTGTGCAGGCTTCACAGCAGTCTGCATTAAGGCACCGCTGAAGGCTGCTCAAGAGCACCCATTCAAATCATAGAACGACAAATCGTACTTGCACACACAAATGTAGACAATAAGGCCATGCAAGTGCATGTAACAGGACAGGGACAAAATGTCCGGTTCATTATTTTGTAGAGGAGGGGGAAACATTAATGTCCTCTCTTACTAATATTTCAAGCATCATCATTTTTTTTACTGGTTTTCAAATTAAGAAAACTAAAAGTCAGCAGAACATCAATGTGGACATTTACTTTGTGAACTGCAGAACATGTAGCCCTAGGCTACAAAATGTGATTCCTGAACATTGTTTTACCAGATTTCATTTCACTTCATTTTTATTTTTCCCTCTATCTCCCTACAACCCATATTAGCAGCATAAGTGCTCCCACGAGGGCAGAAATACATGGTTTTTCAGGTCTCAGTTCTCTTGCCTTGGGGGGTTACCAACTGTTTTTGTGCCAAACGTGATGGGGACCACGATTTCACTGTAAACCCATGAATGTGTTATTTTGCTAAATTAAAATGGACAAAAAAAGTGTTATTCCAAATGAAAGTTACATTTCTCCCACACCTTGTATTTCTTTAGAAGGTTGTCCCATTTCTTCTTCGCTTGGTTCGCTGACATCTTTCTGTGCAGACCCATCTCTTTTAAAATCGCCCTATGATGACAAGAGGAAGACCAATGGGAGGGCAATTTGAGGCTAAGTCTATATGTGCATGTAGCCTATAGTTATTATAGTAACTCTATAGTACTATTTCATGAGTTGCCAACTTTCAAGGCTGACATTGTCGTGATAATTGGCTAGATTGACAAAGATTGACCAAAACAGATGTATTTTTTTGGCGTGAGGTGCATTGAAGTCAATGGAATTGTTTTTAGCGTGAGATAGGACATAAATCGTGCGAGTTGGCAACGCGGAACTTAAATCACCTCCAAGCCAGTCTTGCTGAATTTCTCTGCCCAGTGAAAAGTGCTTTATTAGACGCTCTTAACTTTACGAACAGATGCATTTCCTCATCAGTCACTGAAACAATTCACAGAAAAAGAAAAAACGTCATCATTTTCATCAGGATAAAGTAATCAGCACCACCATATTTAGGCTACTTTGGAAGCCACTCGTTAGTGCTTAATCAACACACAAGGGCTCTCTTTGCGACCTAGATAGCATAGGCTACATTTCAAGGATGAGTGGACACATCTGGTCAAGGGCTACAAATAATAACCTTACTTTTATATATGAATTCCAAACCGGGAATAGGGCTCATCGTCCACGGCGTTGTAGACTCGTTATCTGTTGGTTTAGGTGTTGACGGTGCTGAATATAACGCGTGATCCTCCATACTGACGAACAACTCCACCACAAACCAAGGTTGAGGCTCTAAGCTGTAGCCTGGTGATGTAACCTTTACTTCAACAGCAAAACACTTACAGAAGCAGATGGTTGAGCACTGCTTCCGCCTTTTAAAGTGCTCACTTCACGTTAGAGAACATCACAAGTCGATGGAATATGCTACGAGGCGTGTGGGCATATACTTAGCTGTATTTCATCAATTTACAGCGAAACATAAAATACCATTCAACACTGATATTAGCTAAACGGCTACCACTGTGTTTGTAATTTTGATGTCCTTTTTCTGATAATGATTTGCACTTTGTACTGCTGTACTGCTGCATTACTGCCATCGTCTGTGCTGGAGTTTGAACGAGGGCAGCTTGGAGTTGATTTTCTTAAGACTTTTCCAATGGAGTTTGTTTAGGTTGGAAGCATCAGAAACTACCATAATTTTCGCCAGAATTTAAATCAGATACTACTCAATCTGCCCTTTACCATTTACAGTCAGCTTAAGCCAACATTATAACTGTGACACATTATAACTGTGACATTGCCTATTACTGTTCTGCAACTCCATGCTACAGGCTGACAGAATGTTATTGTCTGTAAAAGCCAGACGGCTCAACAATTTTAATCAAATAATTTCTTTGGCATAAGCATAGGATACAACGTGCCCTGTCCTAATCTTAAATGTCCATGCTTTTAATAGAGTAATTATAATAATAAAACAAATCTACTCAATAAAAAAAAGTTTAATTATTAACACGACAGTAGCACCAAAGGAAAAGTAGGTTTTTTTTTTTTCAAGCTCAATCATCATTTTAGGAAGGTCCACATTTTAAGCAAAGCTGTGTGCCCAAAATATATCTGCTGGTGTTGTGAGGCAAAAATAATATAGAACATTTCAGCTTCTGTGCAATTCCTTCATGTTTTCTATTTATAGCACCTTGAAGGGGTTCTTTCCCTTTAGGAGGAAAGCCAGAGTATTGTGTTTTATTGTTCCCTCTAAACAGGACCTTCAGCTTGGTCTGTTATTAGAATTTGTCTATTAGTTTCTCAAATAAGTCGAGGAACCTCTGTCTCCTCTCCAGCTGCTCTGCGTCAAGTTCCACTTCTTTAATCTCCTCTGGTGAGCTTGGTCCTCCGTTTGTTTCAACTGTACTGTCTTTCTTAAATGCCACTCTTTCTCTGCTGAGATCTAGCTTTTCTTTCTCTATCCTTGCCCTCTCCTTCTCCAGCTGGGCCGTCTTCCAATCCAGCGCCGCCCTGTCTCTCTCCACAGATGCCCTCTGTCTCTCCAGTGCGGCCCTGTCTCGGTCCACTGCGGCCAGCTCCCTCTGTAGGCCGGCCCTCTCACGCTCCAGCACCATCCTCTCTCGCTCCAGCACCTCCCTCTCTTTCTCCACAAGCATACGGTCGCTGTCCAGCTGCGCCCTCTCCTGTTCGATCTCCTGCCTGTCGCACTCCATCTCCTGTGTCCTGCCCGAGGCTCCACCCCACAGGTCGTCTGTGTTCACCACAAGCTCCGTCTCGCCGCCAACTGCGTCCTCGTATTCGGTGACGCGCCTCTGGCGCTGGCCAGGGCGCTTGCTGGGGAGGAACTCGCCGTCGTTGCTGGTCACTGCAGACGTGATGGATAAAACCTTGGCACTGCCCTCTAGCCTCCCCTCCATGGCGTCATCTATGAGCTTGAACCAGCGCCACGATTCAGGTTCTACAGTGACTCCAGGTGGCGGGTTCTTCAGGTCCTGTTAAAGGAGTCAAGTGTATCAATCTATAGCCAACTAGAAGATGTCAGAGTGTAATACTGACATTTAAGGCAAACCTTACAAATAAGCCACTTGTTCTTAACTGCAGCATTTTAAATTTGATTACATTTCTTAGTTATGCCTAATTTTTCTGAACCTGGTCTGTTCATGTCTGATTTCCTCACAAGCAGCCTTACACCTTTTTCAGAATGACTCCAACTTTATGCAGTAGCTAACCTTGTATCGGGTTTTAAGGTTGTCCCATTTCTTCCTTGCTTGCCAGGCTGACATCTTTCCCTGAAGACCCATCTCTTTTAAAATGGTCCTGTCATGATAAGAGCAAGACAACAGCACAAGGCAGACAATTACATAAGAGCATGATTAACTTTATTTCAAGTTTTGAATATGAAGACAATTTAAGAAAATAAATTTGACTGTCACCTCCAAGCAAATGTTGATGAGTTTTTCCGCCCAGTGAAAAGTGCCCTGTTTGCCACTCTTAACTTCACGAAGTTTGGCAGTTCAGAATCAGTCACTAAACAATGTTTTACAGAAAAATATGTATTATACCTAGTGTATTATCATTTTGCAGGTTTTAGAAGACTGCTCCTAAATGGGATATACATATTTCCTCTATCCATGCTACCTTGCAAACTAGGTTGGTTGAACTTCACCAGGGGGTCAAAATGTAATATTGCAATCTTACTTTTATACGTGAATTCCGTATTAGACATAGTAACTGGTCTTGGCGTAGATGGTGAGGGGGACATGCCATCTGTTGGTCTTGGCGTAGATGGTGCAGAACACAGTGCGTGATCCTGCATATCGACGAAGTGAACGAGCGACGGGCGAAAGGAAGTGTTCTTCACATGCAGCAGCAGACGAAACCTAGGAAACGGTGCACTTCCTGTTTTCCTTGTAAGTGCTCACTTCATGTTAGTAGAACATGATGATTATCCCCGCGGGTAGCCTGCAGTGTGTGTTTAATAAACAGTTCGGCAACTCACAACAACACATGTGCTAAAGTCAACTCACAGACTTACTGCTGCGATTTTTAAGAAAATGGTATCTTGTGTTGCACACTAAGGAATCTAGGATTCTACCTTGTGAAATGGGACTTAATGTACCCTAAGGTTAGTGCTGCCACCTTCTGGATAGGAGTGATTAAGAAATTCAGAAGGTTGATAAATGAATCCGAATTGTTTCTATCAACAACGATAGCAGAGTGAATTAGGCATTTCACTTCCACAAACACTTTATGTATATGTATACGCTTGTGATTAGAACAGACCCTTAAATGTAAACAATTTATATGTCCGTCTGTCCACTGGATGTCGCACTGCTTACAATTCAACACCCCTCGTTGTTGTTGTTCTCTGACGGATGCAGATAATGTAGATTGGCTAGTGGGAAGTTTCAAAATCCAAGCATCATGTCTTGCTCAGACAGAAGGGTATTTGCGTTGCGTGGCGTTAGCACACTCAAGCGCCATTAGCTGTCAAATGTCCTGTTATTCTGTCATTAGCTTGCTCGCTAACTGGCATTAGGATATTAATTCAACTCGTATCGTTTATCATCATTAAACTATCTCAGAATGAGTTCTTTTGCGGGTCGAATGAAGGAATACTCAACGATTTCCCTGGATCGTTTTGACAGGGAGAATTTGCATGCCAGAGCTTATTTTTTGTCACATTGTCATAAAGGTATCACTTTTCTCCATAAAATGCAACCTTGCTATTGATTAGATTGCATTACGTTTCAATGGTTGATTTAGTTTGGCAGGTTGTATTAGTAGTTTGCTTTGGCTAACAGCAATGGCTATCAAACTGGGGCATCCTGTCATAGATCGATTGGTAATGTTATTATGGTTGTGTTGTACCTTACAGACCACATGAAAGGACTAAAAGGACCCTTGTTGAAAAGAAAACTTAAGTTCAGGTAAGTAACCGCTTCTTTTGTGACCTCCTCGTTGAATACTCACATAACGTCAAAGCACACTAAATCCCTGTCCATGTACCTTTCTCAGTTTAACAGTCAAGCTCTACTGTTCATTCGTTACCAAAGAACTCTTACTGAGCAATCCAAAATATGGCTTCTGGGAAGAACACATGGTAAGTGGTGTTTATTTTACGGAACACGTAGGCTACAGTACATTGAGGGAACATGTATCTACACGCTTTTAGAGAATAACTTGTATTTCTACCTCTGTTGTTCTAGGTAGCCCTTGAGCTTGACAGTCCAACCCACATATCGCTGATTGACGAAACAACTGGAGAGGTAGGGGCCCTGTAAGCAGATGGATAGGAGTTAGGGGTGTGTTTGAGTGTGGTGTTACCATGTTTACAGATGCATGTACTTTGAAGGCTGATACTGGTTGCTGTATCATCTCTGTATCCTTATTTTTACTTTAGTCAGAAGATGTTGTCGTCACTTTGCTTACGGCGGGACACTGCCCAGGATCAGTTATGTGAGTAGTGTGTGTGTGTGGTTACAGAGGGGACGGCACCTCAACATTTCAAGTGGACTTGAACCCACATTTGAGTCAGCACCTACTTCCCATAACACATGGGCTTTCTTTCTGTATGTGTTTCAATGGCAGGTTTCTGTTTGAGGGGGGGCAAGGAACAGTGCTTTACACAGGAGACTTCAGACTGGCCACAGGCGACGCAGCTAGAATGGAGTTCCTGCACTCCGGGAACAGGTACGAAGGGAAAAAATAGATGTCACGCAACACACTTGAAGGGTTGATGGACATATGTTTTTACTGTTTAACACCACTTTCCCTTATTCCTCCCCACCAGACAAACTTCCTGTTTCATCTCCTCATCCCTCTTTTATCCCCTTTTCTGTGACCCTTCCTTCCTGGGTTTGATTGATGGCCCAGTGGCTCATGGGATTGATGACAGATAATGATAAGCAGGTCAATATCAGATGATTGGAAATGGGGGTTTGGTTAGATGAGTGAATAGTTTGTTGTCATATGCTGCATGCTAGACAGGTAATGCTTGTGTGTGTCGGTGTGTGTGTGTGGGGGGGGGCTCACATTGATTTGTCATTTTACTTGTCAGACTGGTTGATTGATTCATATTGGTGCACTCATCTCTGGGTTCTCTTGGGTCTGCTCTCGTCTCGAATTGTATTGTGCCTAGAAACTTTGTTGTCACTAACGCGATACAATTTTACAACTGCTGTACCTTCTCCATGTCCTTGCAGGGTTTTCCTTAATCATCGTGTATTACATTCTTTGAGTAGATGTGCAAGCTTTGCAGTCAGACGTTGAGTGTTAAATATTGAACAGTGTTCTTAGATTAACATTGTTTTTTATGCTTGGCATGGTGGTTTTGGCTATAGCTCATTGCTTTTCTTAACAGACTGGAATTATATGGTTGTTGGCTGATATATGGTGCTGCTTGAAATTAATATCCCTGATAGCTGGTTTTAACTAACTAACAGTTTTTTTTTAATCAAGAAGTTTAATAAGGGCCTTCCCCTCCCCTTTTTCTCTCCTTTCTTTCTTGTCAGGGTCAAAGACATACAGAGTGTTTATGTGGACTCAACATTCTTTGACCCGAGGTTCTGTCAGATACCCAGCAGAGTGAGTATCCTCAGTCACCCACCGTCTATCTTCAGTCAGCTTTACGTCAGGACACTAGGTGTGGTAGCCAGACATTTCAAGTAATTTAAAACATTTTAAATAAAACATTTAAAAATCTAGTTGTAACAAAATACCAGAATGATATTCACTGAGCTTGGCGTATCTAGATTAAGACCACCTCACATGACCAGGCTACATGCTAATATAAAGGTAATGTAAAACTTGAATTGAACAAAAATGATCACTACAAATTGAACACTTCTGCGCCTTCATCAAGTAAAGCAAACCTAAAAATAGTCATGTTGTGAATGACTAGGGTCAAGAGATTTGTGACATCCAAGTGGGGACAGGAATCAAAACAGGTTGGGTACCACTGCTGTAAAGACAACTTCAACTAACAACTCTTTCTGACTAATGTCGTTGGAACTGTGTTGAACTTCGCCAGGAAGCTTGCCTGAATGGAATAAAGGAACTGGTGCGAGACTGGCTCATTCGGAGCCCGTACCATGTGGTGTGGTTTAACTGCAAGGCAGCCTATGGGTATGAGTACCTCTTCACCAACCTGAGTCAGGAGTTTGGATGTCAGGTCAGTTCCCTACACATAATACCTTCACTATGCATCACTGAAGCCAAACAGATTGAATGATTTGTGTATATCCCAAAAAATGCATTTTGTTCTTCACCATTACATAGCTCCTTGCTATTTTTTTTACTTAAGTATAAATGTACTTTTTAGATTTCTTTGTTTATGATTGTGTCAGCTATTTGTATGTTGTTTCGTAAGTCTTATGTTACGAATGGTTACTGAATGATGATTTAGAGGCACACACTGTAAGCACAATCATCACCATGGTTAGATCTGTTTCCTGTCTTAGATACATGTGAAGAGCCTAGACATGTTCCAGAAAATGCCAGAGATCTTGAGTCACGTGACCACAGACAGAGCGACACAGATTCATGCATGCAGGCATCCGAAGGTATGATCAACTCGCTGCCTCCTTCCTGTTCTGATCTCCTCCTTTTGCCTTCTTGCCTTTAAACGATTATACCAATCCCATACTTTTTTTTATCATATTTAGCTAATTTCTCCTCACAGTCCTCTAGCTGTCTGTTCTGTGTCTGCGCTCAAAAAAACCTCAGGTGTTTGTACACAGTCCCAGCTCTGTAAATAGAAACAAACATAGTGGCTCGGAACCGAGCCATTTAAAATCCCAGTGGTGTCTCAAGTGCATGGAAGGGGAGTAATTTGATTGGCTGTTAAACTCAAAAATTCACAACCTTTTGCGAAACCGGAACTGAATCGTTGACTCTACTTTAATTGTTTATTTGTTGGTGTTGTCATGTGCAGGATGAGGAATTTTTCCGGGCAAACAGGCTGCCGTGTGGCTGCACGGCCAAAGATGGGAAGCCTCTACGCATCATCAGCATCAAGCCCTCCACCATGTGGTTTGGAGAGAGGACCAGGAAAACCAATGTCGTTGTCAGGTGACCAGCAGCTCAAAGACCTCCTCTACTAAACTATAGATCCACTAATGGCTGACTCAAAGACCTCCTCTACTAAACTATAGATCCACCTATGACCAGCATAGTAGCAATGCTGTGGTCATATAACATGATGTGTTAACCTAGATCAATCATAAATAAATGTGCAAGTCTTAAAGAAAAGACTTTAGGTTTTTAAAGTGTCAGAAAAATGTGTTTTTGTCATGATGATGATATTGATGGATGATGATGTTGTTGTGCAGAATGGGGGAAAGTTCGTACAGAGCCTGTTTCTCTTTCCACTCCTCCTACTCAGAGGTAAGGGGATTACTTCAGTGCAGTTTCCTAGTTTAATATTAACATACACAAGGAAATATGAATGCCTTGGCCGATCGGGGAAGGGGGATTATTTATTTTCCACTGATTTGCTAAGCAGCAGCAGAAGCTAAATTAAACCTTCAAATGACATTACATTACAAGTAAAGTATTCATACTGATTTTGGTCTTCTCTTCTCTGACCAACCTTCATATCTTCATGGAATACATTTCCTGTGGGTGTTAATTGAAAACAGCATGTTATCATGTGTAATGAGAACTGTTCAGAGCCAACAAAGACCCAGTCCCAGTCCAGTGTCTTATGCCTTCCCTTTGTTGGACAGATCAAAGACTTCCTGTCCTATATCTGTCCAGTGAACGTCTATCCAAATGTCATCCCGATGGGCCGCACCCTTGAGGAGGTTACAGAGCTGTAAGCAAGCAATCATCAGATTTTACACCAGGGAACTGTAACTATGGGCTCCAGTCCACGAGGACCACAAGCATTGTCTGGCAAACTGAAATATATATTTTTTAATCTCTAAATAGATTATCTATGCTTCAGACAATTTTTTTCATGAAAGACTGTGCGCAATAACTAATCTATGCTTGGTTTTATTTCATGTTCACTACTGAAGACTAAAGCCACTGGGCCGAGAACATTCTGGAAGGGCTGAGATTGTTTACAAGCCTCTTGGTCTCCTGAAAAGAGCCAGAGAGGAGTGCACTTCAGAAGGTTAGTGACATGTTGAGTGACCGTCCCTTTGCTAATGAAAGCGCTTATTTGAAATGATTGGGGTCTTTTGGTTTGGAGTAACTAGACCTTTTGAACACTATACAATGGGACTGTTTAAGTCTCTGTCTAAATATAGGGTTTCTTCCTTTTTTAATCTTGGGGCAAATGAGATATTTGAGCATTGCTAGATTTCAGGTTAATGAATGCAGTTAATTTGGCTCTGATAGAAGGTATGATTAAGTTAATGAATCTAATGAGGTCCTGCAGTCCCATTTAAGTTTTTGTATCCGATTTGAGTGGCTGTGCTCTTGCTAATCAGCAGGAGATGAGGTTCCAAGATAGCTGCTAGTTTAGCTCAGTCTCCCTCTCTTCCAGTATCAGACACTGATGATGAACTGTTTGATGAGGTTGCTGTGGAGCCCCAGAGGAAGAAGTTGCTGACCAGCGAGAAAGCGGAGCATCAGCGCTGTGAGACGCCAGCGCCCCCTGTTGCCCAAAAGGACTTCCTGCCCGAGTCACGCCCCTCAGTCCACACAGCCAATTACGCGGACTGCACAGAATCTAATGATGACGATGACGATGATGAAGACGAAGGAGGTGATGGTAATGATACGGGTGAAAAGGTTGTCCAGACCCCCAAACAGGATGCGGCAAACAGTCCGTCATCTGGTGATGCCTGCGCCACCTCCATGCCACCTCAGTGGGACGCCTTCTTTAAACCCGGATCCCTGCCCACGGACGAGAGCTCCGAGCCGGACAACAGCCAGACCAGCCTGGCCCGCTCCAGCGAGTACACCTGCTCGCAGTCTCCGGTGCTGATCACCGAGGACGAGTGTGACTTGGACGACTTCCACCTGTCGTCCTCACAGTCCACCCACATCTCTGATAACGGGGTGGAAAACAACACAGAGATGGACACCGTCCTCTTACACCCTGAGACTACGAGGGCTGAGTGCCAAGGAAGTAGTCACGGTGAGGCGACAACCAATGGAGAGTCGGGGGGTGGGGCTCAAACACTTCCAGAGGCAAAGGATGCTGTAAATGACAGTCGTAATAGCCAATCCAATACAGCAGAGAACACAGAGCCAAGATCTGATTCGCAGGAGTCGTCGGACTTTGAGTTGCCGCCCACCCCTGGCTCCGCGGTGCCGCTGCCGGAGGAACTGAAGGAGCTGTACCAGAAACTGGCCGCAGGCGAGGAGCTTTTCCTCAGGAGAGGCAGCAAGGGCTCAGTCTGAGGCCCAAACCAGGCCTCCCACACCCCACCGTGACCCCAAAGCACCCCACTCACACAGGATGTGCTATAACCATACAAGCTACAATTATTATCACTGTTCAGAACTGATGAAATTTGAGGTTTCCTCTGAATGTTCAGCACTAGTCCACATGACCCAGTCTGAGTTAGGGAAGTGTAGCGGAGTCTGAGCTGTTCCTCAGGGGAGGCAGATAGGGCTCAAACCAGGCCCTGGAAAACCTTCACCACAAACAGTTTTCTTGTTTCAGTTTGGAACTTATTTTCCCCCAGGGGAACAATTTCAGAAAACAAGAATATAGGACATATTCCCAACACAACACCAACCTTCTGCCCACATGTGATATACTGCAAACATACAAACTAGTTATTGTCTCGGTTCATTACTAATTACAATTTTGCTGTATCTTCTGATCAGCAGTACGCCACTGTTAGTTTAAATGAAGTGCCCTTGGGATTTCCCCTGTCAAGTTGTACTACATATTGTTACCTGCTGACAGGTTCAGGGCCTTTTTCATTCCTGTTCTCAGTGACAGTAAGAGCGCAGTCGGAGTCCCAATCCAGGCTGTGGAAATCCTCCCAGTTATTTGTGGTACTTTTAGAAATGTTTTTTGGAAAACCAAAATAGCACACATCCCCAAGACAACTACTGCTCTCACCCTTTCCCACAATCATTTGATATGCTATAAACATACAACTTGCATAGTTATGGTAATTTTCCAATATTATGAAACTTTTTTTTGTTTTCTTCAAAGTGATCAGTACGCCCAAGTGTCACTAAAAGTTGTTCTTTTGGATTGCCCCTGTTAAACAGTTGTATGTATTGGTAACTGCTGGCTAGTTTGGGGTCTTTGACATTCCTGTTCTCTTGCACTTTGGCTTAACTACTACCTCCTGAAGCAGCTGTCACCACATTGCCTTTATGCCTTCTCATATTTGGGACCAACTAGTTTTTTTAAAATGGCACCCTTGAGTTTGGGTTTCTAATTTGACTTTATGTGCAATAAGAAATGTATTGCAATCTGAATTAAAGTTGGTTTCACAGAACATTTCCTTGGCAGTCACTTCAAAATGAGGTGCCAATATACAGGTACATAATGTCACAGCTAAGAAAAAAAGAAAAAAAACTTGGGGCCTTAATGCAAAAATATATACCAATATGCAAATGTTCACATTATAGCAATATGGTTGGAAAAACTGATAATTGTTACCAAGGGCGTGTTTGTTCCTGTTCTCATCTCCAAATCTACAATTCTGTGAAAGCATACAACAATTTAAAGCACCACACTAACCCTACTGAAGACTACAACTGAACATAACTGGTGTTACTGTGCCAGTGCTATCTGGCACACCAACTTTCCTTTAGACTCATGTGGTGTGATGTTCTAGCACACCTGCAGTTGCTAAATGCCGTCCTGTTTCAGTAAGGTGTTGCACCAACCAGTGCTAATCTGCACCAGAACACGCAACATGCATGTAACCACAGGCATAAGAGCATCTGCCATCAGAGAGGAACACCTGCTGTTAGTGAGCTATAAAATAAAACATGTGATCTTTTAGATTAGCATCAAAGAACAGGAGCATGGTAAGGTTATGTAAAGCACCAAAAAGAAAAAAAGCTGCCCACTGCACTTTCTTTTCTTCATATATACACACTGTTTATTGAAAAAAGAAGAGGACCTGGACACCGGGATTAAGATGTCAGTTAATCTTGTCCTCTTGGATTACAGTAATGAAACAGACTTGTGAGGTTTGGGTTATAGGGTAGAATATCTCCATGGAGACCAAAGCGGCGTCATCTCATTTATGATGCAGCTGCAGCCGCTGCTATGGTAACAGACTCAGACCGTCCACTGAGCTGCTCCGTACAGGTGACGTGTAATGAGCCATCCCTGTAGAACACAGACACACATTAGGCTACGCACTTAACATTAACTACCACAGGCCACTTAGTGACACTATGGTTCAATAATGCTAAGGCTTCAGAGCCCTAGACACATTGTAACAACACTTAAACATACTACTGTATGAGTAACAACATATCGATACCTTATATTTATATTGTCTCTGGTCACAATTACATAAACTATATCAGTGTGATACACTTAATTTGAAAAGGATCATTACAGTACAGTTGATGTAATGAAAATTAGTATTACTCTTTGAGGTAAGTTCTAAATAGAGAAGTTACACTCTTATAACAAATCCTAATGTAGTACAACTTAATCACATTTCAGCCAACCCCTTCAAGATCAATAGAAATGTCAAGATTGGGGCTGGAAGTGATGATTATTAATATTGTATGGCGTACAGAGGAGAACCTGCCATGAGAAAGCGTAATACCATCAGAAGCCAGTTAAGTTCTACTGCACAGATGACAGAGGGTGGATCGTACCTTTTCATTGTGATCACAGTGTCAATGTCATGGTTCTCCTCCTTGGGTTCGAGATCTCTTAGAACAATCTACGGAATATATAGTGCAATTTATTTATATATGACCATATAAGAGCATATATTACTATATTTATATATTATAAATTACATATATACAGTACACACTAGGAATCCCCACACAAACCCAAACAACAATGCCCATCACATGGCTGTTTGTTGCATTTGAAATTGACACCTCTTAATGTTAATATGTGTGTATATAATAATGCGCATGCTTGTATGTGTGTGATTGTGTGTGTTGGTCTGTGTGTGTGTCTGCGTGTGTTGGTATCTGTGTGTGCGTGTGTTGGTATCTGTGTGTGTGTGCCCACCATAGCAATACGTTGCTGGGCCTGGTAGAGCTCCAGACATAGGGAGGCCAGGTTGCCGGGGCCCTGAAGTGTGTGCTGTCGTCGGGCAGGCAGCGGGGTGCCCGAGGGTATGAGCACATTTGACACCTCCTCTCCAGACTCATCCACCTCCTACCATAGGAAAACATGAGCATACGCAAGTTAACACACACGCACAGAAATCTGATCACACCTACAACAGCATGATAAAAACACACACACACCCACCCCAAAATTATCAGCATAGACAAAAGCTTACTTCAGAAATTGTATCCGAGTCCAAATGTTGCTAATATAAATATCTTTTTTGGTATCATAAAATGCCCACTGAAAACTTGGAATGGTTACTTTCATGAATACTGAATGTAGAAGTTATATGGGAGGTATCTTAGACAGGTGCAGTGAGAAAAAACACAAAAACTGAGTGGGTGTGTGAATGCCGGAGTGTGTGCGAGAGAGAAAGAGCTTCACACCTTGACCAGTATATCTTTGTCACAGCAGTCGATGGTGATGGTGTCCTCCCCCATCGGCAGGCTGTCCTTACCCACCAGGATGCCTGCCTGCAGGGCAGCGCCAACAGGGATCACCTCATCAGGGGCGATGGAGCTCAGCAGCTCCACCTCAGGGAAGAGCTCCTTGATCATCTGCTGCAGCCGTGGGATCTTAGCTGACCCGCCACACAGCACCACCTGACCAGACATCAGACTCACAGCAGTTAGAATGTCTGCTACTAGTGCTGCTACTATACTATTATTACTACTGCTGTTGCTGCTACTGCTATTGCTGCTGTTGCCGCATCCGCTACTACTATTGCTGCTACCACTACCGCTGCTGCTGCTGCTACTATTGCTGTTTCTGCTGCTACTACTACTGCTGCTGCTGCTGCTGCTGCTGCTACTACTACTACTACTACTAGAAATGCTACTACTACTACTATTAATACGGCTGATCCTGCTACTACTACTGCTGCTGCTGCTGCTGCTGCTGCTTCCGCTACAACTACTTTAACTACTCTGAAATGTTGCAAATACTTCATAAGATCAATTGCAGAAATGCCACAATTTTAAAATCGGAATCTAACATGTTACTTCATCAACAGACTGAAAGCAGCACATCAAATATACAGAGGCATTAACATTAACAAATTGAGCGTTTCTCCATTTACCTTGTTGACATCACTTGTGGACAGACTGACTTGCTCTAGGAGGCTTTTGATTGGCTTGATGCTCTTATTGAAGAGAGACGAGCATATAAGCTCAAATCTTGCCCTGTAGACAGTGAGAGCATTAACTTTGACCTCTGGCATTGCACATGGGATACATTTAAAGTGAAAATGTACATTCGATGGGAAAATGCCAACCCACCTTGACACATTGCATTCAAAGTCCATGCCATCGTGAAGAGAGTCCACAAAGCAGTTGGCACTGCTCAGAGTGGAGAGGATGTGCTTGGCCCCGTCAGCACTGTTCATCAGCTTCATCATGGCTCTGGCATTACCAGTCACATCCTGCTTGAAGGATCTGCGCAAGCGCACACACGCACGCACACATTAAAAGAACTGTTATAACTTAACAGATGGTTTAACGGGAAGTGTACCATGAAAATATGTGTGAAGTGTACAAAGCTGACCGCTTAAGAGAGAGTTTTTACATGAGACAATGACAAGAGATGACGAAAGTGACTATACAAAGAGATTGAAAGAGGGAAAGCAATCAAGTTTGCGGGAGGATGTGAGAGGGACAAAGGAGGAAGGGATGCTAGTAGCTTGACTGTTCTCTCCCTTGTACGTCGCTTTAGACAAAAGTGTCTGCTAAATGACTTAATGAAATGTAAAATGAACAAAGACCCAAATGGACTCAAAGAAAGAACGATAGAAAAAATGAGACAAACAAGCTCCCACATACTTTTTGAACTCTGTGGCAAGGTGCTGGGCAAGTGCGTGTGTGAAGCTCTCTCCACCGGTGCTGTGGTCAGTGTTTGTGGCCAGTACCCGGTACATCCCACTGTTCACCTCCAGCGCAGTCACACTCAGAGAAGTGCCGCCCAGTTTATACACCAGCACGTGGCTGCAGACATGACCAGAGGCAAGATGCTAAAGATACTAGTAAACATAAACACTCTAGACATACTAAATATACTAGCATTAAATACTAACTCCAAAATAGCAAACACATTGTGTCTTTACAAAACACAGACTGGTGGAAGTGCAAAGGTTTTAGCATAAAATGCTTACATGAACAGTTCAAATACTAATCATACCTTTAGAATTTGCGTAAGCATTAAAATCCTCCCTAACCATTATGGAGCTATAGAAATAATACACAGGTATGAACCAATGCTGGAGCAATTAGCCTTTGTAATACTAAAGCCTAACGCTAAGATTACAACTCTAGGTTGACCTCCTAATAATTATAATGTACATCCTAGCTTTACTGTACAGAAGGCTGTTTTGAACAATTTCATATACAGGTTGAGTACTTTAAAAGTTAAGGGACACTAGGGATTTCATATGAAATGTGTATCATCATATTGACACAATGATGACTAAATATAAGAAATAAAAACAGCAGTTTACAGACCGAGGCTTCATGGAACCAATGTGACAGAATGGAATTATGTTTATACCTTTTGCCAGATGGGCAGTCCTGGCCGATGCCGTAGGCCAACACGGCTGCTGTGGGCTCATGGATCAGCCTCAGCACCTTAAACCCGGCATCCTCGGCAGCTTTTCTGTACAATGACGCACACTGTAACCATGGGAACACTCACGAGGGCAACTTCAACAGTTACATCTTGATATGAATGGATATGCGTGACAGGAGAGATGCTTAATCTACATCTCAATTACTATATTTGAGGGAATCGCTCCTTACTGAAGATTGGAAGATTTCTTTAGGATTTTATTTCTGATTCTGAATAAAACAGCATATCCCTTTGAAATGTCTTCCGATCTTATGTCTGCACCAAAACCTTCTACCATACTAGCCTCCACTACCAATTATGCTTACCAACACACCTTGCCATATGTGTGTTTTAAACATTACTCATAAGAGAAGTACCAATGTTAGATATTCATAGAGCATAGGTAAAAATGGTTCATTGAACTTGAGCATGCGGTGGCCACGTAACCAAAGAGCACTGCGCTGGCACATAGGTATGAGCGAAGTGACAACAAACCTGAGGGCGTTCTTCTGATTCTCTCCAAACTCAAAAGGCACAGTGATGACGGCATCGGCGACATCAGACCCAATGGCAGACTGAGCCGTCTCTGAAGGGGAGCAAAAACAAAAAAACAAAAAGAGTAAGATGAGATAGGTTGTGGCCATGGAGACCTCTGGAATGTCTACTATTACTCTAATGTCAAACGTTACCTTTCATCTTATGGAAGACTAACTTGGCGACTTCGTCAGGTGACACATACTTTGTTGTCTCTCCTGTGTCAATTTCATATCTGGGCAGATCACCTTTATTTACTACCTGTGAGTGAGAGAAACCAAGCAAGTCAAGGAGATGACTAGTGTGAGAGCTA
>NC_137912.1:16575930-16583430 GCF_963457725.1 Sprattus sprattus
GGCACCTTGGCCCTTTAAACGCAGGCAAAGTTTCCTACTGAACCATTTTTCTGGTTGCCATAGCAATGAGCAAGGACTTGGAGAGGTGCAGCGGTATTAGAATGCAGTGACAGCGCTTACCATGTGAATTCTCACACATTCAGATATCAGGACCCTCTGAAGCTGTGTACACACACACACACACTCACACACTCACACATACAAACATTCAAACATATCTCAGGTTTGACTCAGCGAACCACACAGGGAGATTCTAATCGGAGATGTACCGTATGGGCTATTGAATTTGACTGATGCTCTTAGCTTACTGTATGTGTGTGTGAGAGAGAGTTTGCTTTAAAGTGTGTCAGCCACTCCTAGTGTTGCATAGCTTAGTACTGTGAAACTGAGCTATTGTGATCTGATGTTGATAGGTTCAGTTAACCTAAACAGCACTACAAATTCAACAGGACATCCGTGTTTCAGGAAATTTAGTGAGGTGTGTGTCTGGAAGCAAGTGACTGACCAAGTGGGTGTTCTTTTGGGTTTGTTAATTATACATTGGGTTGTGTGTGTGGTTTGTGTGTGTGTGTGTGTGTGTTTGTGTGTGTGTTTGTGTGTGTGTGTGTGTGTGTGTGTGTGTGTGTGTGTGTGTGTGTGTGTGTGTGTGTGTGTGTGTGTGAGTGTGTGTGTGTATGTGGAAGGTGAGTGTATGTATTGTTTTAGGGAAAAGCGGGCTATCTGCACCCCACAGTCCTTCCTTCTCTTCCTGTAAAAACATCCAGAGGACCCTCGGCCCAATCCCGACAGGAAGTTAGGCTGAGATCACAGGAAGTGGGTTGCATGGCCAGAAGGGCTGGGTCTCAAAACAGGCCCATGGAAGTGTCTAGAAGATAGGTGTGTCCTTAGGCTGAGAATAAGTATTTCTCCCTCAGGACATCGTTGTGTGAGTGATAAAGTGGGATAAGTTTCTGTGTAATTCACATCTTCTTTCTTTCATAGCACTAAATTTCGTGACAAAACTAAATAAGAAGTATGTGTCTGTGTGTGTGTGTGTGTGTGTGTGTGTGTGTGTGTTTGTGTGTGTGTGTGTGTGTGTGTGTGTGTGTGTGTGTGTGAGTGTGTGAGTGTGTGTGTGTGTGTGTGTGTGTGTGTGTGTGTGTGTGTGTGTGTGTGTGTGTGTGTGTGTGTGTGTGTTTGTGTGTGTGTGTTTCAGTGAGTCAGTGAGTCAGTGAGTATGGACACTCACAAAGTCTTCTGTTTGGTCAGTATGTTTGTCCAGTGTGTGTTGGATGAAAGAGATGTGTGTGTGTGAGTGTGTGTGTGCGTATGAGTGTGTCCAAAGTGGCCTGATATAGAAAAATGGATTGGTCTCTTTATTGGTCAGGTCTCACTAGTCCTTGGGATTGGTGCAATGACTCTGTGGACGTGTCCCTGATTGGGGCCAGTGTGTGAATGTTGGTAAGAACCCTTCCTGTCTCAGTTTCCTTTCTCTTGTGGACTTTCCTGCTCTTCCATATGCAGCTACAGGGCTGGGCTCTGGCTTCCTGGAATCTCAGTTTAGACTGTGAGCAAAGTCGCATTGCCAGGCCAAGGAGACAAATTTGGATTCCTGAAAGAATCTTTCCTTAAAATATTTGTTGGAATACTGGAATCTGATGAATTTCGATTCTGGGAATGTAGTTTTATGGATATTACTCGGAACGGTGCAGTAGGAAAACTCAAGCTCGGATGTGACACCTGGTCTGAAGAGGGAACATCACATGTAACATTGAGGTCAAAGGTGACTATGATATGCATCTTACAAATATTGGTCCTAGGGCAAGTCATTTGGGGAAACGCTTGCTGAAGCTTCACCATGTCGCCCATGTTGGATGGTGGAATTTGTGTTTTATAAACTCATGCATAATTCATTGTGGAGGTTTGGTAGGGTGCAGATGACTCAATGTGAGGATATAGAAATAAAATTAGACTAGCGATTTAGGGGTTGAAGTGTGAAGGTAAGGCTGTCTATGCAGGCTGTGTGTGATTAATCTCTGAGAGATGGATGTGAAGATAGCATTTAGATGTTTAGAACTGTGATACAGTGATATAGTGAGGTTTTCAGGCAACAGAAGATGTTAACAGATGAGTTTAGCTGTCTGTAAAATACTGGCCCTTTGCTGTTGTCCAGTACGTTCCAGTTCACCTCGTCTCACATGCCTTATCGTTACATTAGAGAGAATTTCCAACTTGGCTAATATGATTACCGTGTTTGTCTGTGTGTGTGTGCTTGTATGATACACTTCTAACTGTGTTCTTCTGAGGACCCAAAGAAGCTGTAGTTCAGTTGAACAAGCGGAGCACTTCGTTGCCATGGTAACTTGGGATGCACAGGCTTCCCTGAAATTCCATTATTCCTTTGAGGATCTGTTTTACAGTTTCCAAGGCAACCACTCACAACTAAGTGACTCCTAGTGACATCTCTCTCTACCTCTCTGCACAGCCCTCTCTCCCTCCCTCTTCCTCTCTCTCTCTGTCTATCTCTCTCACTCTCTGGTGGTCTCTGTAGCTCTCTCTTTCTCTTGATATGGTCTCTCTGTTTGTTGGACTTCTCCTTGATATCTTACCCTAAAATTCATTACAGTAGATGCACTTTTTCAGCCTTTGCCAGCAAACCTCAATTCAAATCGGACAGTGCTTCACTAAATAACAGCATCCCAGCATATGCATCACCATATACCACAAGCACAGCAACACAGACAGGCATATATTCACAAACCACTGACACTCATGAAATGCCATGTAAATCCAAAGGGTATTCAACCAAAGGCATGCAGAGTGAACACACAGATTAAAATAGTGAGGACTTTGGCGTGTGTGTGTGTGTGCTTTGTTTGTAGGGTTGTGAGGAGAGGACATTGAGAAACACTCACACACACACACTCTCCCAGAGCATGCCTCTGAGTCCGCCAGCCGACGCCAAACATGAGTCTCCCGACCGGCCACGGCAACAGCACACCCCTACCAACGGTAACCACGGAGACGACAGCATTCGGGCCTCTCCCGGGAAAAAACCTGCCACGGATCCCATGGAGGATCTCCACGGAAACGCTGCTGTCATCCGCATTGGAATCCCTGACCTGCAGCAAACAGTGAGTTCTCCTTCACCCACACACACACATGCATGCACATGCTCTGGTGCGCACATGCACACACACACACTCCCACACACAGAAACGTCCATGCAAGCATCAGCGCTTTCATCTCTCGCTGCCGATCGCTGCGTGAAAAGGGAGTGCTGTTGCAGAGAAACAGGAGTGAGTGAGATTGAGAGAGAGAAAGAGGGACAGTAAGGAGAGAGAGAAAGAAGAGAAGAGAGGGAAAGAAGAGAAGAGAGGGAGAGAGATAAATCACTCTGAGGGAGTGGTTGTTATCTAAAACAGACATGAGAAAAGGATGAAAAGTAGGAGCTGAAGATGAGATTAGATTTCAAGTGCTAGACTGTCTCTGCCGGTTCATAATTTTTTTTTTTCACTGAATGCACCCAGTGCACTGTTGAAAGGTGTGTGTGTGTGTGTTTCTGTGGGTTTATCTATATCTTTGGGTGTCTCTTTTCCTGTTTTTTGGATGGCTCTCTATTTATGTATGTATGCATTTCTGTGTGTGTGTGTGTGTGTGTGTGTGTGTGCGTGTGTGTGTGTGTGTGTGTGTGTGTGTGTGTGTGTGTGTGTGTGTGTGTGCTTATGTCCCTCAGAAATGCATACGTTTGGACCTGGAGGCGCCGGTGTGGGTGTGTAAGCAGCGTGTGCTGGTGACGCTCACCCAGAGCCTGACGGACGTGCTCAACTATGGGCTCTACCTGCCCGCCTTCAATGGCCGCGCCGGCAAGTTTCTGGACGAGGAGAGGCAGCTGCAGGACTACCCTCTACCCACCATCACCCCAGTCCCTTACCTCGAGGTAGAGCTGCCACTCATGCTGGATCACACACACCAATGATGCATTCATACACACATACACAAGGGCCATGCACACATACATATAGTGACGCACTTGAATATAAATGCATAGATGTACACACACATTTGTCATGCACACATACACACATGCATGCTTATGCCAACCAAGCTGAGCTGGTAAGGTCCTGTCATGCACACACACACACACACACACACACACACACACACACACACACACACACACACACACACACACACACACACACACACACACACACACACACACACACACTCACACAAACAAATACACACACACACACACACACACACACACACACACACACACACAAAACATAGGCGTGCATACACATATAAACACAGGCACACTCATACCCAGTAACCAGGGTGTCTACAACCTCTCACCTGTAATGTAATTATAAACCTCAAACTTCACCTTGTATTACTCCACACAGATGAATACACCCCACCCCTGTGCATGCAAAGTGTGCATGGCAGATTCACATTATGATCTCCATGACTTGCGTTGCAGGTGCTTGTATCCAAAGCACCATTCAAACAAGGCGGTACGTTGGGTGCACAGATGGATAATGTTGGGAACAGACGAGCATATTTCAGCCCAAGTTCCACAAGTCAACATCACGGATCTGAACTGCAAATGTTTTGCCAGTTAATGGCCGTCAGATGGCTGGAGGAGTCATTAAGGCTTCACAGTTTTTCTTATTAGCACTGATGCTGGCGCTAAATGTCGCTAAAACCGTGGCTGTAGAGGGGCATGTGTGCTTTCTGCTGCAGACTGGATATGCAAAAGTAGGACAAGAAAACAATTGGAGTAAAAGAATATAGTTGTTATTAAGTTTTAATGAGTTTGCTGAGGAGCTGATATACTAATGCTCATAAATTGTATTAGAAGTAGTGGAACAACAGACAGCATTGAAAAATCATAATTTGCAGCTGAGAGGGCTGTATACACAGCTATGCAGAATATATGCATGTTCTGATACCAATCTGAGATCACACAGAATGTTGTGTTCAAGTAGTTTTTGTTATCTTTGGAAGTTCTGAGCATGTGTGTGTGTGTGTGTCTGACTGTGTGTGACTCTCTGTGTGTTTTCAGTTCCGCTACAAGAGACGGGTGTACACACAAAGCTACGTGGATGACAAGCAATTGGCTAAACTTCACACCAAGGTATGCCAGGCCCCCCCCCCCCCCCCCCCCATACTCACAAATACAGGGTTGCCAACTCGCCTGATTTTGGCGTGAGATCCAAGCGTTTTGCAAGCAATTTCCAATTCCGAGTAGCAGTTTTTCCTTATCTTGCTTTTTTTTTTTACTGATGGCAATGCATCTCACACTACTATAGACACTGTAGTATGCATCCCTTCTTGGCTGTGGTTTTTCTCCTTGGTAGGCCAACCTGAAGAAGTTCATGGAGGTCGTTCAGCTGAGGTGTGTTGAAAAAGTCTCCAGGTTTCTGGAGAAAGGCCTGGACCCAAACTTCCATGATTCAGACAGTGGAGGTAATCTCTAGGATTATGTATATGAATACACCTGCTGGATTTGCCAACTGCATGCTGAGTGTACAGACGCTAGCCTCCGATCCCAATCTCTTGTCTCGCCTATGCATGTCTCCTGTATTCATACGCATTTTGTATACTGCAGATATGTGTTTAAGCACTGTGTGTGTGTGTGTTGTAAACTAGCAATATTGGTTTGAATTGAGCTGGTTATGGTTGTCATCACCAATCTGCCATATGTAATTTCTTAACGTAGAATGGCATGATAACTACATTTGTATGAATGGGGTGAAACCGCAGCAGGACTATTTCATGATTAATATTTCAGATCAGGGCCACTTCCTGTCCTACTTAAAACAAATAACTTCCCTGACTGATAACTCAAACTAATGAAGCACAATATGTGTGTGTACCTACCATACATTTATGTGCATGCAGGTCTGGATACATATTTACTTGGTTTGTTTCTTGTTTTTGCTGTATTCATGTGTGTGTGTATGTGTGTGTGTGTGTGTGTCTGTGTATGTGTGCATGTACGTATGTGTGTGTGTGTGTGTGTGTGTGTGTGTGTGTGTGTGTGTGTGTGTGTGTGTGTGTGTGTGTGTGTGTGTGTGTGTGTGTGTGTGTGTGTGGGTGTGTGTGTGTGAGTGTCTCCCCCAGAGTCTCCCCTTACCCTAGCTGCACAGCTGGACTCCTGTGCTGATCTGATTAAAGTCCTGCGAAACGGAGGCGCCCACCTGGACTTCAGGACCAGGGATGGCATCACAGCGCTGCACAAGGCTGTGCAGTCCAGAAACCACGTTGCACTAACAGTGAGTGTTAAAGCAGCATCACATACTAAGTGAGCTAAGCTATAAACTAGAGCTAATCCTTGCAAACACTATCAACTATCCAGCTGGCACTGAGAAGATGATAATGCTAGCATATCTTTTGCCGTTATAGTTGACAATTCTCTTGTGAAAGCTTTTATTTTACTTTTGCGGGATGTTCGGTCCCAATAGTAGTCATGAAAGGTGTGTTCACCTGCCCTTCACATGATCATATATTATGTTAATGAATTTGAGAATGATACAAAAACCATTTGCCTATATAAAAAAAATTATCACATAAAGTGGCAAAGTGTTCTGTAGTGTTGATGTAAGGTATGGGAGTCATCAAGTAACATGCTATTCAACGCGTATTCCAAGCAATGATGTTTGCATGGAAAGATGATCAAGGAAATGTCAGGATATTTGGGGAAGTCGAAAACAGAAAAAACATCCGGACAGGTACAATTATTTTCAAAAGCAGGAATCAGTCACAGCACAACGATTCCTGCTTTATTTATAGACTTTTCTTATTAACTGATCTTTGAGGTGCTGTCAGTTTTTGGACAGCATACAAGAAACATGCATCAAAGCCCACAGACAGTCATAGCCTCTGAAATTGTGTTCATGAGTTTGATATGCGCTGTCATAAGCTGTCATAAAACTGTGACTCTTTAGGAGGTTGAAATGACGACAGGCTTCATCAAGCTCAGAGTGATTTAATAAAAACATTGATACTTCGTCAGTCAATAATGCAGCACACGCACAACACACACACACACACACACACACACACACACACACACACACACACACACACACACACACACACACACACACACGCTTAATTACCACTTTGTGTGTTTTGTGCCCATTCAGACCCTGCTGGATCTGGGGGCCTCAACTGACTACAAGGACAGTCGGGGTCTGACTCCTCTCTACCACAGTGCCATGGTGGGTGGGGACCCATACTGCTGCGAGCTACTGCTCTACGACCACGCCCAGCTGGGCCACAGTGATGAGAACGGCTGGCAGGAGATCCATCAGGTATCATACAATTACACTTGCACACACACACACACACACACTCACACACACACACACACACACACACGATGATATGTGCCAATAATTATCAATATCATTATCAAATGATCAAATTAAGGACATATTTGCCCAAACGCTGAAATATTGACCCACATTAAAGTTCACAAATCAAAGGACTAATATCCCACCTGCA
>NC_137912.1:16590930-16745930 GCF_963457725.1 Sprattus sprattus
CACACACACACACACACACACACACACACACAAACACACAAGCCTGACTCTGCGATTCAAGAGCATGGCAACTGAGCTGGAGAAGCTGGGTAAGAGAGAGAGAGAGAGAGAAAGACACACACACACACACGTGCACCGCACCCACACATACACCCACACTCACATGCTTTCTCTCAGAATGAACTGTCTCACTCATACATGCAGATTCACACATTCCATACACACATTAACAGGCAAACCAGCACACTCATATCCATTCACCCCAGTATACACTCACTCACCCAGAAACTCACACTTCCACACACACTCACTGACACATAAACACACACACATACACACACACACACACTCACTGACACAAACACACATTTAGGCATAAACACAAACTCACTGATACATAATCACTCGCACACACGTACACACACTCACACACACACACACACACACACACACACACACACACACACACACTGCCACACATACACTACTTTGAGCATTTTCAGACAGATTTGTCCCTGGTTCTCACCCACAAGCATCCATGCGGAGGCGAAGAGGGGGTGAGTGCTACTGACATCATCACCATGAGACGGATGAAATCATTTTATCATATCATCCCAGTCTCTGGAGTGCTTAATGGCTCTGAACATACAGTGTGGTTTGGGCATTGTTGGTTTGTAGTGGTGGATGACTATACTTTTGGTGAAAAGCCTGGTTTGGTATTGAATATGTGTGTATGCGTCATGTGAAGTGTTGTGATGTTTGTGAAGAAGTAGTGCTTATTATGTAAATGTGCTGTGGTTATTTTTGTGTCAGAGTGTCAAGCATTGTGAATATAATTTATGTGTTTGTTGTAACGATGCAGTTTGGCATTTGTGTTGAGCCTTGTGAACGTCATGTTACGTATTTGTGTTCTGAACATGGTCTGTAAAGGCTGTTCTGAATCTTTGAACATGGCTATTTGTTCTGTGACTGACGACTTTCCATTGAACATCAGGTGTGGAGGATGTCAGTATTGTACTTGCACTAATATGGGGTTTGTACGGTTATGTACAGAGTATGCGTGAGAAAAGTGATTTCCTTGCTCTTGGAGCTTCTTGTGTGAGCATGTCCAAGGATGGTGTGATGGGATGTTTTGGTGTCTATATGAGTGTGTGTCAGCATTGACCAAGATGATTTGTGGTTTTCACAGCAAAAAAATTGTCCATATGTTTATGGGCTTTTGGAACTGCCTGGTTTGAGCATGTCTTAGTGTTGTGAGTGTGTGTCAGTGTTTGGTGGACTATGTCCATACGTGTGTAGAACTGTGAGTGTTAAGTGTATTTTGCGTGTGTGTCTTTGTTTAATCTGTGTTCTGTGTATGCTTGTGTATGTGTGTGTTATGTGTGTTTTATGTGTTTTTACTGTAATGTGTGTGGGTGTGTGTGTGTGTGGTGTGTGTGTGAGAGAGAGAGAGAGAGAGAGAGAGAGAGAGAGAGAGAGAGAGAGAGAGAGAGAGAGAGAGAGAGTGGGTGTGTGTTAGAGTATGTATGAAAGTGTGTTAAGTACCTGTTTTGTTCCTGCAGAGAAGCTGGATGAGATGCTGAGCAGCAGCAAAGAGCCTTTGGTGGTGATGAGGCCACGCCCCTCAGAGGCGGACTCTCGTGCCGCCACCGTCAAGCAGAGACCAATCAGCCGGAGAATCACACAGGCAGAGATTAGTGTAGGTTACACATACACACACACTCACATACACACCTCCTTTGTACAAATAGTTTTTCTCTCTCACACACACATCGGTGAGTGTGAAAATTGAATGTATGTTTTGTCATTTCTGCTGTTTGACTAGAATCTCATGGAGAGGCAAGGAATGTCTCCACCTTCTGGGCTGGGATTGGATAAAAGCCACATGCAGCTGCCTAGAGGAATGTCCAGAACCAAATCCTTTGGTAAACACTCACACACACCTAAAATCTCCATCCAACACACATTCCGAACTCACACACACACACACACACACACAGACACACACACACACACACACACACACACACACACACACACACACACACACACACACACACACACACACACACACACACACACACACACACACACACTCAAAACCATACAATATATTTAACTTTTGGATTTTATACAATGTACTGTGGAGAAAGTCATTTGACACCATGACTGATTTGGCTAGTAATAATCTCGTATAAATGCAATGATGGTAAAAAAAATCTCGTTTATAATGTCATAAATCTTAATGCCTTGACAAGCGTAACACTTTACTTAAACCGAGAGTGTTACCAAAAAGGTTCTTAATCTCAATTTGAGTATTATCTCAATCTCAAGGGACACATATTGTCATACTAATAAAGTACGGATAAATAAGTATTAAATGTCGTAAATCTTTGTGCTGTGACATGCGTGTTACATGCAGAGATGTTTCACACAGGAGCCCCTGAGGATGACAGAATCTCCGCTCTGATTGGAGAGCACCGGTTCCCACGGAGCTCTTCCATGACGGACAGCTTCCATAGCATCCCGCCCCCGCCTCAGACCGCTCCCCCTCCACCCCCGGCTCCTTACTACATGGACTCGGGCCCGCCTCCAGCCTTCCTTCCCCCACCCCCTCCGTCCCGCACGGCCAATCAGTCGCGCTCAAGCTTCCGGCCTGGCGTGGAGCCCAAGCTGCATGGGCCGGTGACGACGGACAGGCAGAGGAAAGCCCGCTCCATGATTATCCTGCAGGACACCGCCCACCTGCCCGTTGAAGCCACCTCCATCCCCCGCCCGGCCACACCCACCTCGGCCCACGGCCAGCAGGAGCGGGGGCGTCGGCGGAACCCCGCCGTGGAGAACCCGTACGCCAATGTGGGTCGTCTGAGTACGCTTTACACGCCCGCTAAGCCCCAGCGCAGGAAGAGCCCGCTAGTCAAGCAGGGCCAGGTGGAGGAGGGCGGTGTGGGCGGAGGCGGTCACGAGAGGGTGGTGATCCGGGAGCCGTCTCCTGTCGGGACATTGCGGATCCCACACAGCAGTCGGGCGGAGCAGTTCCAGCAGCAGGTGCTGTCGGAGCGCGCCCGCATAATTCCGCCAGGGGCGCGCCGCCGCCCCAGCGTCTTCCTGTCTGTGGAAGGGGGCGCCACTGAGCCGCTGACGGCCCCTTTGCATTCGCAGTCCCACTCCATGGACGAGCTGGCCGAGCTGCCCCCGCCTGCGCCCATGCTCTCGCCCGGCCCCCCAACCGGAGGCTCCACCTTCATCCACCCACTCACCGGGCGACCCCTCGACCCCGCGTCGCCACTGGCATTGGCCCTCGCTGCACGAGAGCGGGCGCTGAGTGGAAGAACCACGCCAACTACCCCAACTACGCCCTCGCCGTCACCCACTCCCAGCCAAGGCCGAGGGGCGGAGAGACCCGAGACGGAAGGCGGGGCCACTACACCGACAGCAGTGGAGGCCACGCCGCCTCAGTCCTGGAGGGACGAGCCTATCAGCATCATCGAAACCCCGCCCAGCGATATCATTATCAGTAGAAGCAGCCCGGTGTCGGTGCGGAGTCCCGAGGAAACCCCCGCTCCTTCCAGCCTGACGGACACTGAGCACAGTCCAACCACGGTCCGAGTCCCCTCCCCAGCCCCGCCCCTGGCCATCTTATCAGGGCGGAGCATGACCATGAGCTCGGAGGAGGAGGCGGAGCCGTACACCGTGACCCTCCCCCCGGCCCTGCTGTCGTCAAGCGACGAGGAGACGCGCGAGGAGCTCCGCAAGATTGGACTGGTCCCTCCACCGGAGCCCTTCTCCAACGGCCTGATGATGAAAGAGGCGTCCATCAAAACCCCCCTCACACTCGCACTCGCCGCCACCAGCCCCCGCCCCGTGGCTGCTGCTGCCGCAACCGTGGCAACCTCCGCTGCCTCAGCCTCTTCCTCGGGGGGCAAGTGTGACTCGGCCGCCGACTCCGGCGTGGAGGACCCACACCTCGAGACCACCAGCACCGTGTCCACCGTCTCCAGCATGTCCACGCTGTCCTCCGAGAGTGCCGACTCGCCGCACGCCAAGCCCAAGTGCGTGGTGGCCCGGGGACGTCCGGCAGCGCTTCTGCGCGACCCGCTGCTCAAGCAGTCGTCCGACAGCGAGCTGCTCCCCCATGTGCAGGGTGGTTCGGGAACACCCGGGCGGCCGCGCTACCTTTTCCAGAGGCGCTCCAAGCTGTGGGGGGAGGTGGAGCCGCGCACCGCGCAGCAGCAAGAGACAGGGGCGGGGACCAACGAAGGCCGGCCAGCAGCCATGGGCGCGGAGCTCCTGGGCAAGGACTCACACTCGCTCGGGGAGGAGCCTATCGTCGGGGCAGCTCTCGACCCCGGTAGGAGGTCCCCTGTGGGAGGGGCAAGGTGAGTGAAAGTAACACACCTGAGTGGATGTGCATACCTAACTTGTTGCCAGACTTGCGTTCACTGGTGAAGCCCACCCGATGCTGAACACGCCTGCTGTTAGAGACACTGCATAGTTAAAAAGCACACTGCTACTCGTAACACCAGGTTTAAACAATGCCACCTCACAAATGCGTCCTTGGACACAAACACACTCACTCACACACACACAAACGAGGCTAACACAGCTTTATTGTAGCATTCCTGAGTGTCCTGAGAGCCGCACTTCTCCTGGTTAACCACTGTTATTCTTTGTCCCTCTCTGTGTTCCTGCAGATGTGAGGAGGAGGACGGAGAGAGTAAATCGTAGGTTTTAGCTCTGTGGGTAAAATCCAGGTCTTTTATCCCTCGTAGGTCAATAACCACTATAAAACGCCAATAACCATTAAGCTCCCGACCGAGCATGAGGGAATTTAACTGAAGCCTAGTTTGGGTATTAACCTATTCCTTTTCTAACTATGACTACCACACAATTTAACTATATAACTCTCCTTCACTGACATCTGCATGAAAAACAGGCCAGTGTCTCACTTATAAAACATCCAGACACTTACTAATGTGTCACTTACAAACACAGACAATAGCAGCATTCAAAGTAAATATCAAAAAGTGCATTTCCATCTGCCTAAAAAAAAAAAGAAACGTTGCCTTGAGAGGACCCTGTAATGTTTCAGTGCGTGTATAAATGCTGTCATTGTTTGTCTCTGTAAGCAGGAAAGCCTGCCTTTGGGTGACTTTGTGTTGTCTAAAAAGCAGAGGCTGGCTTTTGTCTAAGTAGCTTTACAGAACGCCACTGCAGTATGTTAATGGAGTTATCTGCAGACGCTGAACATACCCTCCTCGTTTTGCATCTGCTTATTGTACAACGTTAGCTAAGTCCTCTGCATTCTCAGCCTGTTTCAATTTAAGATTAAATCATGCGCACTACAAACACACACACACATACGTTTTCACACACATTACACTGTGCCTGGGATTCAAGCTGAAGTTTCTTATTTTAGATATGAACCATAAAGATTTAAAAGTGAGAGGTACGTCACTGTGCCTCTAGTTTCCCGTGTCTTTCTCCCTCCTTCTTTCACACTCTTTTCTGCTCTATTCCTCCCTGGAGCTGTAGACTCACTTGTTATGCTGAAGCGAGCACAAACTCACATGAACATTCAGCAATTAGACAGACCTGTTACAGCTGATATCGCTATGTAATCCCCACGTGAACACAGACATATGTTGCACCCTGTTGCATTTGTTGAGACCTCGCATTGATTACATAACAACCTTTTTACTCTCTCTCAATATCTCTGCATCTCCCTCTGCCTGTGTCGTCTTAAAGGTGCAGTGCTTTATTATGATCCACACAGTATACCAGCCAGTCAACACATTGCTTCAGGATGGGATGTTGAGCTCAGATATCAACAGCCTTTCGCCAGAATCGACGACTGCACCTTTTATCTCACCATCACCCACAGTCTTGCCTAATTTTTCCACTCCCCCCCCCCTTCCTCCTCCTCATCCTCAGGTTGTTCAGCAGTCTGGGGGAGCTGCACACCATCTCCCAGCGTAGCTACGGAACCACCTTCACCATCCGCCCAGGCACCCGCTACCCAGTGACGCGGCGCACGCCCAGCCCTGGTGCCACGCCTGAACGCAGCGAGCCGCTGGGCCCCGTGCGCACTTTTGGCTCCCCCCACCACCCACACCACCACCACCACACCATCCTCAAGTCGTCCAGCCTCAGCCTGCCGCAGGAGCCCAAGGAGGTACGCTTCGTCATGCGCAGTGCCAGCGCCCGCGCCCGCAGCCGCTCGCCGTCACCTTCGCCATGTGCCTCGCCGTGCCCTTCGCCCGTGCTAGGGGGGCCGCTAATGGCGCTGCGGCCCTTCCGCCAGCGCCCCCTGGCGCTGTGGAACAAGTACGACGTCGGGGACTGGCTGGAGAGCGTGGGGTTGGGTGAGCATCGCCAGCGCTTTCTGGAGCATGAGATCGAGGGAGCGCACCTGTCCGCTCTCACCAAGGACGACCTGGCCGAGCTAGGGGTGACGCGCGTCGGGCACCGCATGAACATCGAGCGTGCGCTCAAGCAGCTGCTGGAGCCTTGAGGCCGCCACAACACTCGCCGCTCCTCCTCATGGCCATGCACAAGTTGAAACAGATGAAGTATTTACACTGAAGTCCGGCACAGTTGTTGCACAACCCCCTTCCAAAAATCCAAACACAGCCACCGACAATCCACCCCACCCCACAAATTGCCACCCACCCGCTTACCCCCCCACCCTCCACACACATCAACACAGAAAAACAACCCACTAAAAATCAACATGCAGTCCATACATAGAATTTATAAAAGAACTAGGGGTATAGTATCCATAACCTACACCCCTTCCCCCAGAACACATAAATAAATAAAGACCCAACTAACAGCCACGTAACATCCTCACTTTCCTAATTACTTTTCTCAGTCACAGAATCAGTGTAGTCCAAACTCTTGGTTTATCACCTCCTTCCCTTACCAGGTTATCCCAGTCCAGTTTGTTGCTGCGGTTTAACAGAAGACTGAGTTTGAACAGACTGGGCCTGGGTTTACTGAGACGGATTTAAAGTAAAAAGTAATGATTGAGATCTATGGTGAAGGAGATTAAGATCTATGGTGAAGGAGATTGCCTTTCTGGAGAGCTTTCTGCTCTCTACCTTTTTAAGCAACCTTTGAGCAGACTCTGCCTCCATCTAGATTTAATAAAAATGAAAGTATTTTCAGCTAACTTTTATATGTATGAATTAAAACAGGTTATATATTTAAGATGGATCGAATTGTATTGCGTATGAATGCAAACTGAAGTTTAACTTCACAATTTAACCTTATATTGTGTCTTTAAAAAGTTTGTGGTAGAGTTAATTTGGTCAGATTTTCAGCTATTTTACCTTTGAAGCAAAGTCCCTTATCACAATTATTGCTTTCTATTAATCTGTACTTTATGACTAATATGATGTTCCCAATATATTTATTTTATTCTGTTTACAAAGTCATCTCAGAAATGTTGTTGGAAGAAGGCATTTGAGAAATAAGTAAATGTGGCAGATGTCTGTAAATATGTTATTTTTTCTTTCTTTCTTTTCGACTCAAACAGAAGCAATGAAAATGTGTGTAATTTACATGCTGACTATGATTGCTCTGAGGGCTGTGATGTTTGCTCACCTCTGTGAATGACATGCAAAGATCAGGTGCTATGTTACAAAGCCATCTGCACACACACACACACACACACACACACACAAGCTCACACCTACACGTATATCCAGTTTCACAATTAGTGAGTAATGAAAACGTGCATGCATACACAAGTGCTTAATCTCATGTCTGCTGTGTACAAAAATACGCACGTAAAAACAGGACACATGCAAAGGCAAAACACGAGGATAGCGTTGCCATTCCAACAGACAGTCTGTTAGAGGGCTCTTAGGTCTACTCATTTTCACATCCCACAAACGGCAGATGTACCTCACACACACAAACACGTATGCACGCAGGCGCTAACACACACAGACACACACACACACACACACACACACCCTTGGGCTCGAACAGGCCGACAATCTTATTCATGCAGCATGTGAATATGTGTCCGCAGTGTATGGTTGAACTGTTCTGGCAAGTGACAATGGACAGCATCCGACACATTTATATACAAAAATGGAATACGTCTCCCAAAAAAAGGACTTAACCTTTTTGCTATTATTGTTGGACTCTAAATCAAATGTTGGCCGATATCTACTCTAAAAGGAAAAAAACATGTACCAAATATTACAACTGACGTTACGTGTGTGTCTTTGAAAAACTTTCTTCAATTCTCAGGCTGTAAGGAGTGGATAAGGTGCTCTAGCGCCCTCGTCTGGACATAACGATGGAGCTCTCTTGTTTCTCGTTTTTGTACAGACAGAAAGCCGTTCAATACAACCGTTTTTCTAACAAATGGATATCAATAGGACCTTGTTGGAATTCAATGGACACTTGTATTCGTAAACCAATGGTATTAGTACCCTAATTTTGTGGACAATATACGGAACGAAAACAGGGTTTGTCAGACATAGCCTTTTCAAGTTGAAATTATAACTGTTCAATATTTTGAGCCCTGGCAAAATAGAATTGCGTGATTCTGAATCTACATGTTCTCATTATTACACGGGAAATATTCACACAGCATTGGCCGAATTGATAACAGAAGTGGGCTTACTAGCCAGTTATTACTGCTTGAGAAAATGAATGCAAAAAGGGGTTACATAGGCCTATGAGACATGAGGGCTATAAACTGTGGGAGCTGATGGGCTACATAGAGTCGAAACTAATTATCCCACACCCCTAAACTACCTCTTAAATTTACAGAAATCTGTGAAGGTATGGGCAGACCATTGTGTGGTTTTCATAGAAACTGAAATCCGGCCGCTTTGACGGTCTCTTGAAGCACCTGACCTAGACTCCAATTTTGGCCACATATTTAACTTCGGGGAAGCACATCTGTTTTTCGCTGACAGCTGTGTCATATCGAAACTTTATTTGGGCGTGAATGGAGAAGTTGTGTTGTTAGACTGTCCTGTTATGTGCCAGTGTTGGATGGTTGAGATGGCATTGCCAGTTTTACTGCCAAAAGACACCTTTGTTAACGTTTGTTGGCAAACTTCTGTCAGTGTCTGCTGGGCTGTTGGTGGTCTTTGCAAGGTTTTTGCATGCTAGTTTTGGAACAGAACACCTAGCAGCCACTAAGATGGATAGCCTACATTGATGGAATGGATGTGGATGGGGAGAACAGGATGAATATAACGATGTATTGAATTTAGCATTGAAAGAAAAAAGTGTACATATTAAATACAAAAATGTAAACCATTATAATCATATAACATTAGATGCATTGTTGATAAAATGCATGAATTGCTATAATTCATGAGTCATTCAATTTAGCGTCATTGGTAGTCGCGTAGCCTACTGTCCCGCTCCCAAGATCTACAAAATGCATTTGCAACTGTCAGGTGTTGTGATGCCAGGATGCAGTCTTAATAGACATACATTCCACTTTTTTTTTTTTTTAAAGCCAAGAGGCGTAGACATAACGCCTGAAGGCGAGTCGTGTTAATGACTGACGTGTGTGGTGGTACACAATTTTCTCGTAGTATAGGACAGAGTCCAAATTGCCGTTGTTCAAATCTACTCAAGGGTCCGCTCCAGATAACCAAGCAAAACTCTAGGCTACTCACGCCTGCCTCACGAGTGCAATGCCATATGCCGTTTCATCATATTTGGTAGAATGACAAATTAGTTGTGAATACTATCACCATGTTTGAAATGTCTTGGTCTGTTAATTACCGAGTGCCAGCTGATTTTCGAAAGTGAAGTTGGCAATCTTTTCGATGCGCCATTTCACTGAACAGCTATGCCATGACTAAGAAGTGGTCGAAATTGAATGTGAAAGTATTTGTTCGGTAAATTAGCGCATTAAGTGATTTGGTGCTGACCTGTACGGTTTGATTTGGTGTCCTGACAGGATAACCTGGAGAAAGTGCCTTGCGCTCTGGAAGCCTGAAATCACAGCCACTTATCTCCTGGCAAGGTGTACTGTTCTACCATCATTTTAGTCAAGTTTTTCGTAAGTTTTTCTTTTGTTCATTCTAACAAACATGACAAACAAAACAGTTTTAAACGCTCTAAAATATATCGTATACAATTTTAAAAATAGATACAACATATTGATAACTTAATAACAGTTATAGATAGTTAGTCAGCTTATCTGCAATGTTTGCCCTGTAAGTGTAATTTATTTTATCCGGGTTATCCCCGTTAGGAGGTGATGTCGTCCTCGGAGGCAGAGTGTGGTGCTAGTTTTCCGGAGTTGATACGACGCAAGCGGGATGGTGGACAGCTCTCCAAGCAGGAGATTGGTGCTTTCATGCGCGGGATCACGTCTGGGAGCATCCAGGAGGGTCAAATAGGTGCGTAGGTAGGCTAGCATTTAATACAGAAAAGCGGGCCAGATGGAGTAATTAATGTCAGTGTACATATAAAAGAAAAATATTAACTATGTATTAGTATTGTAGATTTATGGTATAACAAAGCTATAATACGGGTGTGGGTCTCCTTGGAATCTCCAGGCGCTATGTTGATGGCGATTTGGCAGAAAGGTATGGTGGCCGAGGAGACCGTGGCCTTAACTCAAGAGATGATGCAGTCTGGCGAAGTTCTGCAATGGCCAGAGGCCTGGGATGGGCTTGTAGTTGATAAGCACTCTACCGGTGGTGTTGGTGACAAGATCAGCCTGCCTCTTGCGCCAGCACTGGCTGCCTGTGGTGTCAAGGTGAGAGATAAACCAATCTTATGAGTTTGTGAAGGTCCAAACTGCTGCAGGAATATACAGTTCAAGACTTCTATGGACAAACATGGCAGATTTTTTTTCTTAGACAAATATTCTTCTTTACATTGCCTGCTCATGCAGACATAAAACATTTCATTTCAGTAGGGGAGAGTGGGGTGATTTGTGCCTGCGGGGAAGTTGTGCCACCCCCTGTTTCTAGGGAACCATAGAAGAAATTGGTCATTTGACCACACATTTTTGAAGAGTCCGCCATTTGACTCATCCTGCAAAGAATAGAGCCAAATTGCATGAGAGGAAAGCACATTTAAGTTCAAATGTTTTTTGCCTTCCAAAGTAAAATTTCTATGATCAAGGTTTTTGAATTGTTGTATCTGAACAGTTATAGTCAAGTTTGTAAACATTAAACACATGTTTTAGAGCTTTGGTAAGCTACACTATGAGTCTATATACTTAGCATGATTTTAGCTCAAAACTGCTGGATGATGCACTTTTTCCCAAAAGGTGGGATTGGGGTGATTTGTGCCAAAGGGCCTGGGGTAAATTGTGCCAGTGGCACCCCCACTTATGAATATTCGAAACATATTATTTTATTGTAATTGTACATTGTATTCTTACATTTTATCACTAAAACTATGTGGCATTCTTAATTTTAGACCAAAAAGATAAATAGACCATCATTAGACGGATTTATCAGAGGAAGACAGGCAGGGCTTCAACTCATCTAGAGGACATGGACAAAGCAGTGGAAGAGGTAGAGAAGCTGAAGTCCATTCATCAGATAGCGAGGCAACTGAACATATGCCGGATGTCATTAAAACGATACATGGAGAAGAAAAACATAGATGTGTTCATGAAGCCCTAGGCCTTTGACCTTTGATGTGCGCAATAGGCTTGTAGAAAATCGGCCTTTGATGTTGTAAGATAACTTTAAATAAACCTTAAATGAGTAAATTCGTATTGAATTTGTCTAGCTTTTATATAGAATAACAGTTTCTGAGATGAAAATATACTGTTTTGCTTCAGTAATCAATGGCACAATTTACCCCAAGGTATTCTCTCTAAAGGCACAACTTACCCCGCACCGAGGGCAAAGTTGTGCCACGAGACCACTTTTTTCAGAAAGCTATATTTCTTAAATACTATAGGGATGCACCACATCCTGAAATATATTATTTTCATATTGAAGTTGGAAGCATTACTGTCATGGCCTCACTTTAAAGTCACTTTAAGTAAAAACTGGCACAACTCACCCCACTCTCCCCTACCTGTGTGCATGTGGTTTGCTGCCAAGGAAATAGTACACACTATCTCAATTTGAATGTGGAACAAAGATACTACTCAGATTTTTTTCGCTTTATGACTTTCAGTTTCATTTTTTATATCACTTCTCGGACATAAAAGCATTTGTACATGTCCAAATACATTACAGCAGGGACAAGGTTAAATATTAAAAAATCTGTACAAGCTTAACAAATGTAAACAGAGTAAAAGTCATGAGTATCTCTATCAGATGGGCAAAGTGCCAGAGGGCCACTGCAAGCAGGTGAGACTGTGGGAGATTAGAAGGAAACATCCCTCTCGTGATTCCCCATGACTTTCAGTCCAGTGGCAATCTGCAGAAATCATTACATAATCATTGCATAATAATGTCTTAATGTAAATGAATATTCAATGAAATAGATAGCCTATGTTTTTTGGGTGGTGTGAATGATTTAGAGTTTTGAGCCTATTTTCTTTGACACTGCAAATGACTGTGACATGACTGTTAATGAATGACCCTGATAATCATACTGATGGTCCCATAGGTGCCTATGATAAGCGGACGAGGGCTTGCTCATACTGGGGGAACTCTAGATAAACTGGAGTCCATTCCTGGATTCACAGTCACCCAGCCAGTGGAGAAGGTAAAACCCAGCCCTGTACAGGTTGAACAGGATACTCCAAAGACATCTTGAGCATGACCACTGCCTAATTATAACCACTATTATTTGTATTCTCAATGTATTCTCTCCATGACTGATGGGTGGGACTGACAGGTGTGTCCGTTTTAGATTCGTCAGATCTTGGAGAATGTTGGCTGTTGCATTGTGGGTCAGACTGAAACTCTGGTGCCTGCTGACCGAGTTATGTATGCGCTGAGAGACGCCACATCCACTGTGGACAGTCTGCCACTCATCACAGGTATACATACTACAGAGCACACTAGTGCATTTTCAAAGACCACTCCATCTGTGTCTCTATATAGTCTATGTAATTCAAGTACATGTCTTCCTCTGTGTGCCTGTGGGTACGTAGGATCTATCCTATCTAAGAAGGGGGCAGAAGGTCTGAATGCATTAGTGTTGGACGTGAAGTTTGGCAAAGCAGCTCTGTATAAGGACTTGGACAGTGCCCGTGGTCTTGCACAGTCAATGGTGCGCTTTCTTGTTCCATGTTTTTTTGCACAAATTTTCCTTTCACTAACTCCATTAAAACCCCCCAAAATCTTTATTACACTTTATTACATCTGTGAGGAATCTTCTGGCTTTAATGTTTCAAAACACAATCAATCAAATCAACACACTGTTACATGACTATGCTAAATTTCTAACTACATGAAATAGATTGTTATTTATACCCCAGCTGAATCTTTCCCTAAGACTGGACTCATGCTCCTCTCTCTTCAGGTAACCGTAGGCAACGGCATGGGCATGCGAACAGGGGCGGTGCTTAGCCGTATGGATGCACCGATTGGTCGCATGGTGGGAAACACCTTGGAAGTGTGTGAGGCACTAGAGTGCTTAAAGGGACGTGGACCTGACGACCTGGAAGAGCTGGTCAAATCTTTGGGTAAGGGTCAATGGCAAAGCAAACACAAACATAGGCAAACACAAAGAAAATACCCTCTTATAATAATTAATTTCTGTTTGTGATGAAATACATTGATAGAAATTCAATTGAAAATACCTTTGTGAACAGTTTCAATTATGCAATGACTTTGCCATTTGAGATAAAAAATGTGTTTTTCTAAGTGAACTTGACCCAGTAGGCTGCACCCATCATGAATATTTTTCCACAGAAAAAAAACGTGTTTAGGTTGTTTTTCCTAAATTGTTGGTGTTTTGTCAGCACCGAAACAAATATAACCCCTCTAGTTAGTGTTCTCTCCACAATCCCATTTCTACTGCCAGTCCCTGGCCTTTACATAGCTTAGAGCTTGTGGTCATGACACACATTATTCCATTATTAACACATTATTCCCATTTGGTGTTGGACTGTTTAAATTGTGTTACCACAGACACTTAGCTTTAATCCATAGTTATATTATATCTATATATATTATATATAGATATATATTGTATGCTTCCTGGAAATCAAACCCTTGACCGACGGTGTTGTTGGTACACTTAGTGCTTCCAGTAAGTTTACTATAAATGACTGATTGTTAAATGGTGTGTTTTTACCGACTGTCGTCAACATGTATGACCAGGTGGGTACCTACTATGGATGAGTGGGCGCACCGCCTCCTCGGAGCAAGGACAGGAAGCCCTGGCCACGGTCCTTCATAACGGGGCGGCCTTGCAGAAATTCGAGGCCATGCTACAGGCCCAGGGGGTGTCCGCGGATATCGCCCAATCCCTCTGCTCCTCTCAGTGTGACTACTTCCTCCATATGAAACCGGCTGAACACAAGTCAGAGCTGACAGCACAGAGTGATGGTAATGCATGGTTTCACTCACCCACACACAACACAAGTAGGCCTGCCGCTGCAGGGGAGAACTGTGGTGTGTAAGGGTGGTAATTTTGTCCCTACAAAGCTGAGGTTAAATTCAGCATGTTAATGATTCCGGTGCCTATACCCATTCCCGCTTACATAACCCCTTCCTACACACACACAGTAAGAAATATATAGTTTTTTATTAAAATATTCAAATGTTTCTTGTTAAAATGGTATGAATGTGTTGGCATTTTTTTGTATTGACAGGTACCGTTGTCGACATTGATGGCATGGTACTGGCTCAAGTGCTCCATGCGTTAGGGGCAGGGCGCACAAAGGCTGGAGAACCCATCAATCACAGTGTGGGGGCCGAGATTCTAGTTATCCTGGGGCAGGAGGTTAAAAAGGGTAAGTCCTACTGAATCAGTGTTGTTTGTATGTCTACTATAGTCATCACAGGGTGTCCTTGATGGCCATGCAGTAGGGATGCCCAAGGTGTTAGCGGCCTAGCCTAGGCAACCTATCCATCCATACAGATATACATATGTACTTTAAATATTTTTCTGAAGTGTCTTTCGATTGAGGAACAACAATCAAGCTACAAAATAGAAACATATGTAGATACATAACGCATATGCCTATATTACCTGAAATGACAACGGTCTCTGCATGGCTGTATGAAAAACTATGTGTTCTTCTATGATGTGTCTGTGAAAGGCTCAACGTTAACAGAATTCAGAGACCGACTGGGTTGTGCTTTTCAGGGGAACCTTGGCTCCGGATTCACTACGATTGGCCTGCACTGAATGCACAGCAACACTCTGACCTGCAGGCTGCCTTGCTAGTTGGCAAGGCTGACAGTTACCATGCCAGCCCCCGGGTGGCCGAGTTTATTCTTCCTCCTAAAATGTAGCACCTTACCCTTCCCCATGGAATTGATGTGGGGCAGAGGCGCACAACAAGGCCTCTATAATTCGAGACCGCTGTTTTTATACTTTTAAAAAATATATTACAAAATGTTTTCCGGTTCACAAACCCCATTCATTTGAACAGCTCTTCCTCTTTCACATATGGATATTCAAACGTGAACACACACATGGACAGTGAAACCTTTAGACAGTTGCCATGGTAACGCGGAGAAACATCTTCTAGACGTAGGGATGAAAGTGCCTTGGCATTCTCTGAAGTGGTTGTCATAGGCGGTTATACGAAAAGAACACGTTGTCTTAAATGTATAGAATAAATAATGCTGACACGAAGCTCAAAGTTCACCTTGATTTTAATCTTTGCCATGTTAAATGACATAAAGCCCTAATGACATCTCTCCTTGAAGAATTTGTAGTAGAGTACTGTACCCAAACTTCAATCAAAATCTTTTTGACCAATGTTATCCATAAACTGTTAAACATTTTCTAAATACAAGTTTAATTAGCATGTTAATTTTTATTTTTAAAAAAGGAGGAGAAACGCTGCGTAAAAGTCACTTATAGTGCCAGTGCCCTCTACTGGTCAGTTATATTGCTGATCTGGGGTCCCTTTCCAAAAAGTGACATTTATGTAGAATGTGTTGCTGCTTGGTTCACTTTATCTGTGAATGGTTCCAGGCAGATGGCTTCTAAAGATGACTGTTCCTTTGCATAAAATGGGTCAGGTTGGAACTATATATTTCAGCATTAAAAGGTGCAACAAAATACTTATTGTTTGTAACAGCCATCTCCACAGAGCTCCCACAGCACTACCTGCTTTATCTGTCACACCCCCTTGGAGGGAGAAGCCAGTTCCCGTGTTATGTATGCATACTTAGAAGCCATCTTAGGCACTTGATGATCTTCAGATAACTATAGTTCCTAAAAACAATATAATGAATATGAATACAACACATCCATGTTTAGTCTTGAATTGATCCTTACAATGTGGGAGATAGTCTGATCATGCTTTCATTGGGATCTAAAGTAGATGATTGTGTATTTGACTAGAAGCTAACTACTTTAGTTCTGCATACTAATGAGCCTTGCTGTCAGCTCGATGTTCAACTCAACCTGTCACTGGGTTACTTGGGCTAAAGGGTGTTGCTATTGGTCTGTGTAAGATGCAAAGAATGGGTTCAAAATAAAACCAGATATCTTGTAATATCCAGGCTCTCCTCTCTTAGCTCATACTTTTTGGCGCTCTTTCTCTCTCTCCCATATCTCCCCATCTCATCTATTCATCTCATTCAAGGAGGTTTGGGTATTTGATGCAGTCAGGTTTTAACAGGTTTCTGTGGTCATTCAATTATATTTGTTCAAGTTGGAATCCAACCTGTTTATTTCAGTTATTATTAACAGTTGTACTTATCCATTTGGTTTTTACTTCACATTCAGTTTGAATAACATTTAAGCTAATAATAATAAACTAAACTTGCAAAAACAAACTGTTCTCTCCGCATAGAACTCCTCGTGTGCCATGCCATTGTACTACTAGCCTATACACTGCCTGGTAGTATTGTGGGTCATTTAATAACTTTATGGATTCAAGATTAATTGTATATTTTCTTCTATATTTACTATTTACCACTCTCATGCATTCTTCTGTCCCATGAAGTGGAGACACACTAAAACCTCCAGCCTGGAGTTTTCCCATAGATTTTGGTATCATTTTTGGATGTGTGGATGATTACATTCCTCAGCCTGATTCATGGCATAGTTCAAAGATTTAAGGAGATATGTACATATGTTATCTGTTATTTTACTTACGATAAACAGAACAGCTACATCGATAAAAAAAACCCAATGTTAAATATTAAACATGTTTTATTCCATTTACAGTAAAAAAAAAAACACCATATTGAATAAAGGTCCTTTGATCCGACACATGTCAACAGAAAAGACAGGGATTCCGTTCCATACACACAGCTCTCATTATTATCATTACTAAAGAACAGAGGTTTCCAGACACCTTCAGAGCACTGTGGCGAGGTTTTCAGCAAAAGGCTCTTCAACGGTTACCCAACAGACAACAAATTTCCCCAAATTCTACAGGTAGTAATGGGTTTAGAACTTTGGGGGAGATTCTGGTTATTTACAGCACAGTAACGTGCCTACTCTGATTAAAACACACCCAACAGCTGCTGGGTGTCTGGGTTTGTTGACATTGGATGGGGAGGTGTGAACTGGGCTTAACTAGTGTGTGTGGGGGGGAAGGTGGTGGTAGATAGTTCATTAGTGGACTACGGAGTTGAGAGGTTCAGCTCTAATGTTGCTGAGGTCCAGGGCAGAGTCCGTCTCTTCATCAATCTCTCCAATCACAGCCCTAAAACACACCAGAGCGAACACACTTTTACAACCCACAGGCACTGAACAGTGGCATTACTAACTAATTACCAAATGACACTACTCAAACTTTATGTTCACAATAAGTATTATAAAACGCTGGTTCTCAATCCTCATTCCACCCCTGCCTCTCTGCAAGGTCTGTGTCTGACTAAACTTAACAGTGGTATTCTCAACTGATTTTGCGCTTTAAATAATTATTTAATTATAATTACACTGATTTCTGTCAAGTTTCTGTGGAGCCGGGATAGATATGCAGAGGGCAGAGATTTTTCCTCCAGCACGTGGTAAGTATGCGGAAGCACCCAAGTGAACAAAAGCTTCAAACATTGCTGGGAAAGTAGGTGGCACACTGACAGCTTTCAAGTAATGCTGCAAACCAGTGCATGCTATGGACTAGAGTTGCTGCAATGGGGTACAACCAGAAGAGCAAGGCATACAAATTAAATAAGGTAACCCATTTTATGTATCCATCAATATCCCAGCATGCATTTTTTTAAAGTGCAATGACAACCTGGTGTCCTACCATCCTATTGATGGTCATATTTTATGAACAGGGATGAGGAGAAGATCTGCACCACTGCTTGAGGATAACTTATTGGTGAAAAGACTGCAGTGTTCATATGCTCTATTCTATTTCTCTACATTATTCCACACCAAGGGTTCATAATCCTATTTCTGGAGCCCTGCTGGTCTTATCTGATACGGATAGATGTTCCTTTCTCTGTTTGACTAATATTGGCTGATGTATGTTCTATGGTCTGGTCGACACTATAAGCTATTAGGTCAGGAACACACAACGCTTACAAGCAATCAACCAGAGAGAGAGAGAGGAGAAGGAGATGAAGTGTGAATGTGTGTGTCCCAATTCATTGTACTTTAGCTTAAAAGGGTAACTTACACATTGTCTCCTCTGACAATGTAAAGTCCAAGAACCACCTGCTCCACTCCTTGCGATGAGCTGAACACACGCTCGTGGCTCTCATCCAAGATCAGGTTGATGGTCTGGTCGAAGCCCTTGAGCGTGCCCTGCAGGTGACATTGATAATACATTTAATTACCAGAACACCACCACAAGGCGACACTTTCATACAAGATATTAAAGAAATAAATGGAAGATATACCAACCACAATCATTCTCCCGTCCGATGTAATGATTGCCACAGTGCCTTGAATTACAGACGTTAAGAAGAATAAACTTTAGCTAGTAAAGTTGCATGGAACTGTTAGTGGCCTATTGCAGTCATTCAGAAATTCAACATTAATATGTAACTTCACCCGCTGCAACTGCTTCTGTGAACTCCTGTGAATGATCAGATCAGCAAATGAAAATGAGACTCACACTAACTGGTGGGGTGGGCCGCCCCTTTCAAAAGATAAGTCCTAGCTCTAAATGGTTTACTACATCTGCATGGGTCTTGCCAGAGTGATAGTACAAGGTACATTTCTTAAAGTAGATTGCGTAAAATGCCTTACGGTAAAATTACGATTTATTTTTTTGTCAAGATTTACTCCACCATTAATGTATTTCATCACAGAACAGTGATACAATTTAGTTTACAGCTCACAAAACATATTTAAGGATGTAGTTACACTTTCAGGTAGCTTCTACAAATGAACGTTCAAACACCTATCTCCCACCACACATGAAACACAGGAGGGTAGCACTGGAATTAAGCATTGCTAACGTGTAGTGAAGTTGTAGTTATTGTGCTAGCTAGCTAGCTAGGACAGCTAGCTTATCGTTCCCACAGGGCTAAATGTAACAGACATGTTTACTAATATTAGCCGTTCCGGCAGGTAACTACAAGATAATTAATACATCACCAGAATTGCTGTCAAAGACAAAGTTCGGAGCTGCAACATGTATTTTAAATTAATCACAGCCGGTGATATGTATTCATTTCAGCTGCTGGAACATCTCCAGGTGGGTTAGCCGCGTTAGCTAACTAGCTAACAACATCATACCAAGAGACCTGCAGCTATCGTCACACTAACAAAAATAAGGAAGATATCAGATCATAGCCACGGTTGTCTCGATAGTACATATGTATTATATACAGACTAAAGGATACGGTTGATGTAACTTTCCAAGGCTGTTGACATGGTTGATCCTTTAAAAGTTTAAATCCACCCGGGGTTAAGTTTCAATGAGCAAGGAACCATTTGACGACGTCCAACAAACGAAATAACCTCGTTTCCCAGACTGTAGTAATCAACCTAGCGAAATTTGAGACAGACAGAAGTAGTCGATGTGAAATAATCGAAATGCTAAAAGGGGCTATGGTTTATAAACTGCCTACACAATTAACTAATATTGAAGGAAGAAATGTATAAACAAACCTGTGAACATTTTTAGTATTGCAGTATTAATGCAACACATCTATTTGAGGCTTTACAGTAGGCCTAGTCAACACTTATCAAGAGCTCATGGTATTGGTATAAGAATAAAACATGTGCAAATTGATTTAAATACTTATTTATGTAAACTTAGATAATAAAATGCACATAGCATGGGACAGAATTAGCTAAACTGATAGAACCAGACCCAAATTCACTAAACTGAATATGCAAGCAGAGCAAGGCAAATAATTTGCATCTGGACAACTGCTATACTAATAACTAATAAACTATTATGTGCAACATTACTGTAAAATGCTGAGGTGTTGAGGGTGCCACTGAGGCCAGCGACTTATGGATTGACCAAACCCCTGCTGTTTACTGAAGAGAGACAAGTGGCAGTGTAGACTTACTGATGCCATATGATTTTATATATTTTTTGCTAAGGAAGGTTCCTAACAGAGTTTAATTACCAAAAAGCAAGTGGAAGCCATAATTAGAGCTGACTGAATTATGTAAATGCTAAGGAAAGTTGCTTCAGTGCTTCCCTTTTTATCACCTTTTAGCATAGGGTGCACTAGTCCATCTTTTACTAAAAGAAAGGAGATAAACCCATCCCACAATTCCTTGGAGCAGCAACGTCAATAACATCTGCCAACCTATAGGTCGACCTTATACGTTGAAGGGTAAGGGGTCCGATTCTCTCTCCTTAGTCCTTATAAATTCACATAAAAAATTGGTTAGAAAATGAATTTTTTTTGACTAACCAACCACGGTCCAAGTGTAGTTATTGGGGCAATCCTTTTGTGTTCTCTTTACTTCATTACCACAAGGTGGTGAAAGTGAGTAAAACTAGAATGAGTCACTAGAAAAGACAGGGATAGGTTTTGCCCTGTAGCCTACTGAGTCCAGGAAACTATAAAAGACATTGATAATGAAATCATGGCCATATACTGAATATGTAAAAATTCTAAAATGGATACATTAACTAAGATTTGGGTGAAAAGGAAACCTTTTGTTGCCTTTTTGGACGCACGTCATTGTAAAAATTCCTAATTTTGCAAATGGAAAGGATGCAGTCATTCAATGTTCTTTCATAAGTGGTCATTTAAGTACTTTAAACATGAAACACTGATGCCCCCAACATGCATGCACACCACACTCTCTCTATCTCTCTCACACACACACACGAACACACACACACAACCACGCACACAAACACACACACACACACACACATGTACACAAGCACACACACACAAACACACACACAACATACAACCACACACACACAGGCACGCACCAACACACTCACACACACACACACACACACGCACGCAAACACACACACACACATGCACATACACACACATGCACATACACACACACACACACACAAACACACATACACACATGTACACATGCACACAAGTTAACTGTTCTCTGTGTTTTATGGGTCTTTGCTTCAGCTTGAGTAGTTAATCATTTCTGTTCAATGAGGATGTAACCTTTAATCCGAAAGCTGAGAGGGGGAAAGAGATGCACAGCAACTCAGAGTATTTGCAGTACAAACGGGAAAGATCACCTAAATAGGGGAGGAGTTGTGCATAGGTGAGGGAGAGAAGAAGGAAATAGAGTGCCTTTCCCTGGATTGTTTACTGCATTGTCAACTCAGGTGAAACAGAACATTTTAAATGCTCTTATTCTGAAAATGATTCCGTGTGAAACTTTGGAGGAATTTGTTGTTTGTTGAGGAACGTTGAAGTTGTGATGGATGGTATGACTACTAGCCAGTGATACCTATGTGTTGTAAGTACTCTAATGGTTTCTATTGAGGCAAAACAAATTGTTCTTGGAACTCTGTCCCTTCATACAGTTGACTTCTCTGGACACAAAGATGAAAGTTGAGGAAATCATACAAATTCAGAAATTCTTTTTTATGCTCTTCAATGCATTCTTTGTGGTAGGTAAAAAATTACAGTTTTTGTTTACTGAAAACTATATGTTTAAAAATAACTCATTATCACTTACAGTGTTTGTTTTTTTTACAACAGAAAACTCACTACCACATTATTTTGACAGATTTTGGGAGTTAGTATCTTTGGCTGTGCTGCCTGGATCTTATTTGACATAAACAGCTTCATTGAAGTCATAAGTTCAGGTATATTTCATTTATCAAAGTTTTAGTGCACTTAAGTGGTATGTGTTAGCTACATAAAGCATTTTGGTTGTTGCTGTGGCAACTGGTGTTGACCTGATGACGTGTTGTGGTTACTCGTGCAGATGGCGACGTGAGACTGGTGGCTGCTTGCCTCGCTCTCATCGGACTCATGGTGGTTGGGGTGTCAATTCTTGGCTGTGTTGGGGGGCAGTTGGAGAGCAAATGTCTGCTTGGGTTTGTAAGTGGTTTCTTTACTTACCCTCAGACCTCAAAAGAAACATACAGAGTAACTTCACAGGTCTCTCTCTCCCTCTCTCTCTCTGTATGCAATGCAACATTTCGCTTGAATTCTGTACACTGTATTCTGTTTATAATCCTAATGGCACATTTGAGAAACCTCTGTGTAGGACTTTTTAATATCCTGTATTAATGCAGAGAGAAAAGAAACCATGGCCTTCTATATTTGTCTTGCAGTACATGGGGTTTCTTATTGCCATCGTACTTGGTCAGATTTTTATGACGTTCATCCTTTTGGTGCAGAGGAAAAAAGTAAGTCCCTTGAGTGTTGTATGAAGACCCACATAGTCGTGATATGAATAAAATACTTTGCTCATCCATTTCTCTTTGTCTCATAGATTGAAACGTTTCTTGAAGAACAAGTTGATAAGACCATAGAGCAGTATGGAGGAAATGAAACCGATAACCGAGTCACATGGACATTGCTGGACAAGGTACAACGCTCGGTAAGTATTAAGCCTGTACCCTTCACATTGGCACAGTATATAAGATCCTTCTTAATCCTTCTCATGAAGGGTCTATGGCATGGTTTAGTTCATTATCCGTTTGTTTTGTTTTTTTGGAGGGTGGGGGGTAGGCCCTAGTTCCCCTGAAGCACTGAGTCCCACAGAAAGCAGAGGTTTGGTCAGAAAGAGGCCCATTTTGTCGATGTTTTAGTGTGTTTAAACCCAAATCATATGATTCACTCTGGAACAGATTTGGCCTACATTTCTTAAAAGCATCACTGTGCCACAACCATCTTCAAAAGCTACAGTCCTCAGTTAACCAATACACTTTTTCTCTCAAATTCAGCACATTTCTTCTTGTGGTTCTCTGTGTGCACTCCAATTTGTTCGTACACAGTCCTGGCTCTATAAATAAAGTGGCTTGGTCCTAAGCAATACACTGTTCCAGATGCTGATTGGATGCAAGTGTAGCAGGTCTATCCTGTGCTATTCCACCATGGCCATACTAGTGTGGGGGCACTAAAGAGCTATCATCTACCAGTGACTCGTTCGTTCTTCTGTTTCCATCTGTTTGTCTGTTTCTTTTTTCATCTTTTTCTATCTTTTTTCGTCTGAAAACACACACATAAGTAGGAAGTGTGTTTTACACCAGTAATAGTAGACTATGGACAATTACTTGTGTAGAATCTACTGAGAGTAAGACCTATATTGTTCAATTCTTCTTGTAAGGAACCACTTTCCAGACCAATGGCGGAACTGGGAGTGGATGAATCTTTGTGCATGTCTGTCTGTGCTGAAATATCGTAACTTTTATATAATATAATATATAACCAATGTATAATATAATATACAATATAATATATAATATTAAAACAATATTGGTAAACCTCATAAATCTGACTCCACTCAATTTAGGAACTCAACCTTGGTCCCTGCTTTTTTAATGCAATAATATTACACTTTAGATAGGCTGACCTAGGGTAATTTCTCTTGGATACCTACAGCCTGTTATGACGAATACCTCTCTTACTTTTAAGTGACATGTTTCTTCAAGAAATAGTGTCACGGTCATTTTCAAGACTTAGGTGTATTCCATGCATACAACCTGTTACTAAATCCTGAGAATAGCTCAGAGGCTGCAGTGCTGCCACGGATTGCCACACTTACCAGCACGTTTGTCCTTACTGGTTCAAGGAGTGCCAGCCTGCTGTGCCAGCTCAGTATAGCCGTTCGGTCTAGCGCAGAGCCTAGAAGGCAATACACCACTGTATAATACAATGTAACAGTTCTACGGAAGTGTGTCTAACCCAGGTGTTCACCTGAAAACTCATATTACTGCTTTTTGGTTTGGAACTAAACCTAGCCATGTGTCTCTTGTTAATCATTTCAGCAGAGGCAACAGTGGATCAGGGCATCACAGTTGATTATCAGGTGCAAATTAATAATTCAGTTTCACATTTAAACTAATCTAAAATGATAAATCCAAAATTACAAGAACCATAGAAAAGACATATGAAACATGCAAACATTCAGTCAACCCTATAAAGTCATTCCTAGTGGAACAATGCAACCATGGAATGTTCTTACAGACATGTTCTTTAAACACCTGTCTAATAAGATCCAAAAGGTTAACGGCCCAAAACTAAGGGCCTTACAGATCCCCCCTTGACCCCTGTGGGTCAGACATGGGCAAAGTCCCATGAGGGTCACTCGTGCAATCTGGTTCTGCACATGACAGAGAGCTGATGGGTGTAGTTGACTGGGGGTCAGAGCTGTGCCAGGTGCCTGAAGTAACAGCACTGAACCAGAGTGAAAGTGAAGATGAGGGCGCTGGCGATGGTGACCCTCTGAACACATTCAGGTCCAGTGGAACCCTTCCCAGAGTATTGACCTGGCCCATGGACCCCCAGCCTCTGCAGAGACAAAAGAATGCAGGGCTGGCCTCCTTTCTGTTGGACTAGTCAGTAATAACTTATTAGCTGTCTTGAATCGTGCTTGCTTGATGTTTGTGTAAGGACGTTGTTGACTTGCTAGTTTATCATAAACATCCCTGCCAATGTTATTCATGAAAGAATGCAACATAGGCTGTAACCTTATCAGTGTCCTCCCTATCTCACATAGATTTGTAGTTTCTCCAAATATCCAAAGTCATTGACCCCAGTCCCATCTCAGGCTAGCATCCAAGTAAATTCATCTCACGCCAAAAATTGTGGTCAGTCTTCGTCGATCTCAACTCAAGCCAAATAAACCATTGTAACCTTGAAAACCCAACTGTGCGAGCTTGTAATAAATAACACGGTCCAATGTAGATCATGCACATGTACCACAGTATCTTATAAGTCACACACACAAACCCACAGCAAAACTAAAATGTCCTTCAATTACCTTTATTGCAGAGGTCCCAATAAATACATGCAGTCTATTTGTGTAAAACCTTGTAATATTCCTCTACCTTGAGTCACAATGCTTCATTGGCTTATGGTGTTTTCTTTGCCGGTTTAATATCCTTCAGCTTGTCAACAAGTACCCATGTCCATTAGAGGGTCTCAAAGCGTGAGTTGTATTTATGACAGTGGTATAAAAGTGAACTACACTGCGCAACTTTAGCTCCATAGCAAAAACATACAAATTCTTGCATTAGGGGGTTACACCCTTAATTCTGTTTTCCTGCCCTTAGTTGAACCCTTGTGTTGGAAAATCACAGGGAGAGAAACAAATATAGAGGGTAGAGATAAGAGTGTCAGGAGGGGTGTGAGAAAAGTCAAACTAGGGGAATGAAGCCCTGGAATGTTCTTAAAGACATGCTCTGTAAACAACCCACACCTTGAAGTCCATATATGTTTTAAGATCCAAAGATTATCGGCCTGAAACTTGGAGCCTTACACTCAACACCTGATCAGTGGCATAAAGCAGTTGGAGCAGACAGTTAAGGCTAATAAGTCCACAAAGTAAAATCTGTAAGGAGAAAAGCGAATCTAATGAGTGATTTTTATGTACAGATCTTCATAGACTTTCGATGCCAACTATCCAGAGTTTATGTATGTTTCCATGGTGCTGTGCACTCATACCAGTACAATCCTCTCAGGTACTCTTCAACAATACAGGAAGAATCACTTTTCAGGTGTTTTTATCTCTTTTTGCCCTACCACCTCAGGGATGCTGCAAGAGTACCAAAGACATGGTATCTATAATGCTGCATCTTAGGTAGGACCCACACACACAGTCAAAGACACAAGGGCAAATCAAAACAAGGATGATTTGCTAACTACTCCATCAACAAACTAGCCTGGATACCAGACCGAACCCCGCCCACAACATTTTTGTTCTGGAAGTTCGGTCTGGCACTGCTCCGTTGGGGAGAAATGATCACAGATCCGAAACGGATCTAGCCAATCAAATTGTCAGGGCAGGCTTTATACGATGATGGACAGATGGCTTGAGTTGAATTAATGGTCCATTCAAAATCGTACCAAGATGGAGGCGTCTCGGGAGCCTGTTAGTGGGAAGTATTTTATGTGAATAAAGCTATCTACACAACTTTTTTATGTCTACATTGACTCGGTTAGTTGTGTATGTGCAACACGAATGTTGCAGAGTATTGTAGGTCTTAACTGAAGCTCTCTAGACCATTATTGTTAGGTTATTGCAAACGCTTAGACCAAAAATCCATTGGATATTGACAGCGCATACATTTTGAAAGAGGAACAGAGAAACGCGATTAAGGCATTTGTCGATCGAAGAGATGTTTTTGCCGTCCTTCCTACGGGATCCGGTAAAAGTTTCATTTATGTATGTAAGATGGTCATTGTGAGAAAGGCCCGAGCCGGCCATCTCACCATGTGGGATGTAGGCTTCTGGATCGTGGTTGCAGGCAGGCAGGAGAACACACAGCGCAGGAGACAGTGGTTTCTTATAAAAATACCGCGTATATTTATTTACAAACGGGACTCGAAAACCCCAAAATCATATATACAAAACACAGAGGGACTTGAACCCCAAAAATATAAAGACAAACACTAGGGTAATCACAACCCCAAAACAAAGAAACATACATTGAACAAAACTAAAGCTTTAAAACAGACAAGGTACAACTGTGTCACACAGGTTTGTCTAGTACCTTGTCTTAGCTTCTCTGCAGCCTGTTCAGTCTGTCTCTTGCACCATAATGAGGTGCACCTTTTAACCAGGTAGTCCAGGGGCCAATTAGGCCCAATCAGTCCCAATTGGATCCGTCCACAGGTGCAGGGGAACAAAGTGAGAAGGGGGAGGGACTTCAACTTTTCACATTTCCCTCCCCTTCTGAAGTCTCGCCACATGAGTGGCGGGACAAGTCGGCCATCCCGTTCTGGCTCCACCTGCGGCTCCAGCTCCGGCTGCCGCTCCAGCTCCGGCTGCCGCTCCAGCTCCGGCTGCCGCTCCAGCTGCCGATCCAGCTCCAGCCACTGCTGCTGCTCCAGCTCCAGCTCCAGCTGAACCGCCGGTGGTAGGCCCTCTCCTGCCAGTGCCAGTCTCCTTACTGCTTGCTTTCCACCCAGTGTCTCCGTTAGCGTACCATCCCACCGCTGCCACCAAATGTGAGAAAGGCCCGAGCCGGCCATCTCACCATGTGGGATGTAGGCTTCTGGATCGTGGTTGCAGGCAGGCAGGAGAACACACAGCGCAGGAGACAGTGGTTTCTTATAAAAATACCGCGTATATTTATTTACAAACGGGACTCGAAAACCCCAAAATCATATATACAAAACACAGAGGGACTTGAACCCCAAAAATATAAAGACAAACACTAGGGTAATCACAACCCCAAAACAAAGAAACATACACTGAACAAAACTAAAGCTTTAAAACAGACAAGGTACAACTGTGTCACACAGGTTTGTCTAGTACCTTGTCTCAGCTTCTCTGCAGCCTGTTCAGTCTGTCTCTTGCACCATAATGAGGTGCACCTTTTAACCAGGTAGTCCAGGGGCCAATTAGGCCCAATCAGTCCCAATTGGATCCGTCCACAGGTGCAGGGGAACAAAGTGAGAAGGGGGAGGGACTTCAACTTTTCACAGTCATACTACGTTGCTCTGATTGGTTCTAGGTATCAAATTGAGCGAAGAGGCATTTTCTTCTGACTAGAATTATAAGTATGACATCGTCAGGCTTTTTGGGGGGGGGGGGGGTTGATAATGATTAAGCAACCCATTCAGTAGGTACATTAAGCAAGACAGTTGTATCAATTTGTTGTTAGCTGATTAACTCATACAGCAATAGCTTTTTGTCCACTAATGTGTTAAACTAATTTCATAGTCTGCATCTTGTTTTTGCACTCAGAGCACATCACCGCTAAACTTTAGGTCTGGCTAGCTTGTTAGCTATCCAGCTGCTCACTGACTAGTTTGTTACTTGCTGTTGGCTTTTCTTCTAGAATCAAATGTGCTGACATTCGCATATAATACACAACGGGTGTGATCACTTGTCGAAATTACATACTCACTTCCGGTTTTAATACCGATCCCAGCGGAAATACGGATCCCTTACCTACAAAGGGAGTTAAATCTATAACTGGCATGTGGCATCAGGAAGAACATGCCACTGGCAGGAGGCGGGACATGCCAGTGAGACCCCAATCATCAGCATCGACCGTTGACAACTAATTGCACGAACTAATACTGAGCGAGAAGTGTTTACAGGATTAAATTAAAGTTCGTGGTCAAAATGTTATTTAGATACAAGCTAATAAATGTTGTAGCAGACCTACCGTGTAGAAAAGACTTGTTATTAGTCTAATATGTAGACCTATAAGTAAAAATCAATTGTTTACAGGATTAAATTAAAGTTTGTAGTCAATTATTATTCAGCTACAAGCTAATAAATGTTCTGGTAGACCTACCGTGTGTTGAATATTAAAGTTTCAGTACGTACAACGCTATAGTTTGATGAACGATAACAAGCTCCTTTAACAGTCAAGTAGGCTATTGCTTTTACCGTGGTAAAGATAATTTCAACTTTTATATTTATAATACAACAGAGCAATCTGGCATAATTTAATTACGAGAGTATGTGAACTCCACTCCAGTGTCTTATTGAAATAATTCACTCCTGATTCCATATATAATAAAATGTATTAGCTTGTAGCTAAATAACATTTTAACTATGAACTTTAATTTAATCCTGCAAACACTTATCGCTCTGTATTCGTTCGTGCAATTGGCTGTCAACGGTCGATGCTGCTGATTGGCGGCTCACTGACATGTCCCGCCTCCTGCCAGTGGCATGCATCTATCCCTTACTGAAAAAATGATTTAACATGAGGGTCAATGAGAGAGGTCTGGGGAGATTTCCATTTCACCCCAAATCACCCTAAAAGGGGTGGGGCCATTTGAAGCACGACTTTTGCGTGGACAATGACATTCAGAGGCAGACCACACAGTCTAGTGGTAGAATCCGACAGAAAAAATATCTCCTTTTCCCATTGGCAGTGCGTCGCCCCAATCGCCCTTAAGGACGAGCCACCCCTGAAACAGGAACAGTCAGCAAACCAGTGTGACCATGGACATGACCTGAACATGACCCTGAACATGAACACGCACATTGACAGACCAAGAACTGAAGAAACATGAGGGTTTAAACACACAGGACTAGATGAGGAAACAGGACACAGGCAGGCAGGGAACAACAACACACACCAGGCAGTAACGAAAGGGCCGTGAACAAACACACACGGGACGAGGAAAGCACATAGAACACAGGAAGTAAATAAAGAAGCACATGGCCAACCAAGGAAGCAAACACAAGAGGGGGTAAAACAAAGGGAACAAATTAATCAGGATCAGGAGATCCTAGAGAGGATCATGACAATATCAAGCATTTGAACTGCAGGACTGTGAGCTCTGTATTATTATTACTACAACCATTATTATCAATAACACAACATCAGTGTGAGCTCCATTTCTTTACCATTTCCTCAGCCATGCAGTGATGTAGGAAGTAAGTGTTTATCAAAAGGTCACAGCAAGTCTTAACCCATCACAGTGCCTAGGGCTGAGAGTGTGCTCTGGGTTTAATTATTATAAAATGCGTGGGGTTGGCAAGCCATAAGAGGCTGTGATTATGAACATTGTACACTACTCTTAAATCTGTTAAAACAGATTTTAAATTAGTGGAAGTTATCCTACATAAAAGATAAATGGTGGCATGTTCTTGTCAACGTATTTCCTTGTGCAGCTCACCATAAGATTACATGTATTTTCTTGTCTGATTGTTCAACTCTGCCAAACTGGTGCCAAATACAACCAGTCTAACAGGAGACCTTTGTATTGCCAAGCTGCATATGTTAGTTTATACTTGTTGTTGCCGTTTTGTTTTTATGCCTGACCAAAGACGTGTTTCCTATTCAAGGAAAAATGTTGTGGCAGACAGAACTCAATTGACTGGAGGCAGAATGCATACATTAAGTCCCTTAGCAAGGGCGATGTCTACCCCTGTTCGTGCTTCAACACAAGCTGTACCACCCTGACTGTGAATGGAACTAAGATACACCGATTTGGGATTGGCAACAATACTTATACAGGGGTAAGCATATACAAACCCTATATTATATCTGCAGTGGTTTTAACACCCAAGAATCCTAGACTTAAGGCAATACATTTTTTGTATCATGTGATGAATAGCTTCACCTTTAAGCGTGTTATTATTGTTGTTGTTACTAATTAGTAGTAGTAGTACAAATATTGCTTTGTATTTTTTTTAAATGTTTTCCCATCATGTCATGATTGCGCTATACTTAGGAAGGGCTGGTTGATGTTTGGGCTTTCACTGAAATGCATAAACCTAAATTATATTTGCATTCTTTATGCTTTTCCTCTCTGAAAAAGGGATGCCAGGCCCGTCTTACTAGCTGGCTGGAAGAGAATATAGCTGTGATCATTGGCATGGATGTTGGACTGCTTATCATACAGGTAAATATCAAATCTGTACTGCACAATGCCACGTTCATTGGTTAGAGGTTGTTATCCTGTAGAGGAAAAAGAGATTCAAATTCTAACTGTCCATCTCTTTCTCTTACAAACACACACAAACATACACTGACAGGTCCTGCAGTTTACCTGTGCAGTGTACATATACCAAAACATTAGTCGTAAAATGAGGCAGAAGGATTCCACAAACCTGATTGGCTCCATGGAGGTGGACCCTCAGACTGAGACCGTGTACCAGGATGGCAATCCAGATTATGATGACCAAGATTCTGATCAGCAAGATTACCAACAGCAGCAGTACAATCAGCAAGATAACCAACAACGCCAGTACAATCAGCAAGATTACCAACAACAGCAGTACAATCAGCAAGATTACCAACCAAATCAGTATTTTTAGCAAGTTTAACAACAGCAGCAGTAAAATCAGCAAGATAACAAATAACATCAGTACTTTTAGCAAGATTACCAACAGCAGCAGTACAATCACCAAGATTATCAACAGCAGCAGTACAATCACCAAGATTATCAACAGCAGCAGTACAATCAGCAACACTAAAACCAGCAAGATTATGAACAGCAACAGTACTATCAACCAGATTACTCGTCAAGATAACAGACATCGGTATCATGATCTTCTCTGAACACTGTTTACATTTTTGGAGATTTCTCTCTCTCTCTCTCTCTCTCTCACACACACACACACACACACACACACACACACACACACAGGCAGCAGATTAATCTCAATTATGTCCTCAATGTCAATCACTACAGCATATATACAGGAGTGGCTTTATTGTACAAAAAACAGGGTAAACAAGCTTCACAATACAAGTTTGGCAGATACATTTGCAGTGTCTTGTATTACTGGGATGAAACCATTTGTCCAGTGCTACTCGTTATAGAAAAGTCCAAGAGTGTGGTGAGTGGCCAAGACCTTTAGAGATTACTCCTTAATCATCCTGTATGTGCACTAAAAGGTTTGATATACAGCTTACAAACCAGTTATTTTTTAATCACAGGATATCTATCACTTCATACCAACAGGAGCCCTCTGATTTGTTGATTGCTACTCTGAACGGGCGTCCCTGAATTTAGCGGTCTGGAAGTCAAGTTGCATAACACTGAGGTAATGGGGAATGTCAGTTGACACTGTGAGTAAGGCAGAAAAGGCTCTGAATGGATCACAGGGGGGGGCCCCAACCAACAAGCAACACTTTATGACTCAGCAGACGTGGGTTCACCTCAGCTGTACGGGGTCGATGTGATTACAAGTGTGTGTGTGTGTGTGTGTTTGTGTTTAAGTTGGTCTGTATGTAAGTGTGTCATGACATGTCAGTGTGTCATGGCATATGTGTTGTGGAGATGTGTGTTCGTATATGCTATATTTCTGTGTGTGTGTGTGTGTGTGTGTCAGGGTCAGCCTAAACCATGACGGATGAGTAGATATCCCCCATAAAGCCTGGCATGTTTTGCAGCCTGTGAGACCTCTTTGTTTAAGTTGCTCTGCGGTTTGACGAAGGCCTGCCCACAGCATCTTAGGCCATAAATGTCAGACAGGCCTGTCATGCTGGGAAACAATGAGGCCGTGGATGGCCATCTTATTAAAGGAGGGAGGGAGAACAGAGAGAGGGAAGGAATAGAGACAGTGATCTATCAAAGGCTATGATTCAGTGGATCGTGTTTTTTAGTCATTGCCCGACGCGTTTTCCCATGTGACTCCTTATGTTTCGAACTGCTATGAGTCTTAGTCCTTGGCTTCTGGTGGGCTGTGTGCGTGTAACTTCTTAAGTGGTGCGTTTTACGTGAATTTGTTGGTTCTGTGTGTGTGTGTGTGCCAATGAGTCAGTGAAATGAGATCAGTCTCACACACTGCACTGATTAATGTCTTGGCCTCTGTGGTCCCATTCAGACAAATTTGATCCATTCAGTTCGAAGTCCATCAGTTAGCTGAACATTGCAACGAAGCGCTCTCTCTCTCTCTGTTACACACACTCACACACACACACACACACACACACACACACATACACACAGCTGAAGCACCAGGGCTGCAAGGGGGCGAGACAAGAAGCATACCAAATATGCTCCACATATCTGGTATGTGTTGAAAAACATCAATGGGCCATGTTCGTGATCGCACCCAGCCAAAACACAGATCTGGACAAGCAGACACTCTGTTCTGGGCCGTTCCAGACCGTTCTGGGGGATTTCTTTCTCTCTCTCTCTCTCCCCCTCTCTGTCTTTCGGTGAAACAGAACAGGATCATAAACTGATTGCGGAGCTGGAGGACAGAAGCTGTTTACAAAAAGCCTTTCATGAGACCAAGCTCCGGCCTGCAGGGGCTGGCCAGATGAAGGCTACTGTCTCAGCGGAGGTCGCCGCAGGCAGCCAAATAGATGCCTCTCTCCCACGAAACATCCTCCCCTTTACACACACATACACACACACACACACACACACACACACACACACACACACACACACACACACATATACACACACACATGCTCACACACACATGCTCACACACACACACGCACCCACATACAAACATATACAGGTGCACAAGTACACAGACGCACATGCACATATACTCAGACACTTCCAGAGTGGCTGAAAAAGAAAAACGCCATTCAAGTTTCTTCATTGGCGGAGTCTTCCTCAAAGGTTCCTTCCTGTTGTTTTGAGGGCCTGAGGGTTAGTCACATTTATGCAAATCAATCTCTGGCTGGGGCGTAGTTCAGTTCTGAGTGGTTATTCATTCCACGATGGCTCCGCACGACATTCTCTCATCACCACATCATCGCCCTGAGGGGGTATTTGTGCACTGTTGCGCCATAGTGTGGCGTAACTTGAGGTATCCCTGGAGTACATTCCTGCTCCCACCCTGCCCTCACGACTGTCCTCCCCTGCACCGGATCCAAGGTTCCTGGTTGAATTCTAGAGCTCATACCGCTGAATCCTCCATCACCTCCAACAGCTCCATCACCACGGCACTCTCCCTTCTCCTGCAAAGGGTCCAAGAAGAACATACAGAAGCAAATTTGACAGATCTATTGTATTTACATTTAGTCCCTTAAGAAAACACTGCAAATAAGTTATACGGATATTTGATTATCCTTTTTTTCTGAATACCTATTCAAATACTAATATCCCAATTTGTTTACTAAGTGCACAGGACTACAGGAAATGATGAGAGAAATTGATATTTTAGCAAATACTCACTTCGAATAATGACATTGTTCATTTTGGTTTAGGTGGTTTAGATGCACATTCAAAATAGTTCTGGTATCCTTCTGTGGAGTAAGATGGTACTATACATACCAAAAAGAAAGGTTTTTTACCACTTTCCTGATATGCTTTCCATTAACTGTAGCATTTTTCCACCCCCACAAATAACTGAATAACTGTTAGTATGCAGCCCTAATGACAAGTGACTGACAGTATTATAGCTATATAGTTTTATAGGTGCGGGGGATCCATGGAAATTTTATCCACAACTTCAGCGTTGCTCTGTCAGTGAAAGGGGAAAAGATAACATTTATTGTGATGAGTAATCGTGTTTAGTAATCCAACGTACCTCCCCTGAGTCATAGGTGAGAGTTCCAGTGAGCCCTCCTGCGCTGCTCTGTGCTGGGGCTCAGGGCCTCTCAGTGCAGCTTCACTCTGGGGACTTCTTGCTTCACCTCTGCTCGAGTTATTCATACAGACTCTTCTCCTCTGTACTACCTAGGTGGCAGAAAAAGATTCCAAAGGTAACAATACTTGTCACACACTGAAATTACATAACTTAAGAATCCTATTAGCACGCTCCTGTTCCCTGGCTATGTGGACTGGGATTTTCTGCTATTGTATCTGAGGGAATAACAAACCAGCAAGACCAATACTGTAGATGTCAACGTTCCCAAAAAAGAGGTTATCTGATTGTCTTACTTTACCTCTGCATGGTCTATCAGTTAGGCTACAAGGGACTTAGCCATGTTAGTTATGTTGACTGTTCTGAACTTGCTGAGAAACAATTCATTTACATGTGTTCATCCTCCACAGAGCAAGTTATAGTAAACCGTAAGTACAGGTTGGGCATATGCGCTTCCTGGATAATTAACTCTGTGGTCCTAGTGCACCTTGCTCTACCAAATAAAGGAAAAGTCCTCGTTCCTGGCAAGAGATTGTTGATATTTGAACTCAACAGCCAATCAAACACACACCCCTCCCTTCAGTGGTCCTGAAGCACAGGTGTTAAATGGCTGGAAAAGTGTATTCCTCATTCCGAGAGAATTTGTTTGTTTCCCACTAACAAAGTCACAGCTGTGCATGAACACCACATTTATTCTGGTACACAGGTCAGAGAGCTAGAGGACCATGAGGAGAAATTTGCGAATTGGCCAAAAACTGTAATGGATTCAAATCGAGGACTGCGCCTGTAAACTGATTAGTTTTAATCTTAGATTAGAAACCATGTTTACACAACTTGCCATGAAACTTTTCCAAACTAAACCCACCTCGGTTTCATGACTATAACTAGCGTGGCAGGATTGATTAATTTATCCAGATAGTATTTCAGTTCACTGGAAGTCTGGCTTGAGAAAGCTGCCACCAAATTTCATCATCACACTTCCTGCTGATTTACTCATCACAGTGTGGGGACAAATTTACTGATACCTGTGCCAATAGGTTGGCCGGTTGTCATAGTGATCATTCCACCAAGACAATAGTGGCATTCACCACACTTCCATATACCTCTCACCCTTGACAGTTTGTAAGTCACAATTTCACACACACAACTGAAGCCCCAATTCTCAATCAAGCAGTTGAAGGAGCAGAATGACAGACTTACCATCCATGCGCCCAGAAACAGTAAAAACAAAACAGGGACCAGTAGCAGGACTGGAAGGCTTCTCTTCAATCTCTCCCCAATGCGATACTGCCTTTCATGACCTGTGGGAACAGATTAATCTATTATTTCTAGATTTCATTTGCTTTACTCTCTAATTTTGCCCTTGTATTCCCCCCTCTCATTCTGTGTGGGTGTGTTTCTGTGTGTGTGTGTGTGTTTTTGTGTGTGTGTGGGTTGGGGGGGTATGTGTGACAGAGAAAGAGAGAGAGAGAGAGAGAGAGAGAGACAGAGACAGAGACAGAAAGACAGACAGACAGGGATTGTGTGCCCGTGTCTGGGTGTGTGTGCCTGTCTGTCTGTGTTGGTATGTGTGTCATAGAGAAAGATAGATAAAGAAAAGGAGGGAAGAAAGACAGATAGAGACAAAGAGAGAGGGGTTGTGTGTGTGTGTGTGTGTGTGTGTGTGTGTGTGTGTGTGTGTGTGTGTGTGTGTGTGTCTGTGTTTCTGTGTGTGTGTGTATACCTGTTGTGGCAGAGGGAGGTAAAGTGGATGGGCAGGGCGGTGGGGCACACTCCAATATCCCAGAAACATTGGCAGCTGCACTGAAAACCTCTTTTACGTGATCAAAGTAGAGCTCAGTTGGCCAATGTGCTGTCCTGAAATGGCACTCGAACGCCTGCATTGCTAAATCCTTGGGACAGAACAGGACATCGAAATGAATAAACATATTCATTCATATGTAGAATGTATGTTAATACACACCATAAAGAAATAAGCTTATATACTAAAGCAATGAAAGTCACCAGTTCCTCGTTGCCAAGCATGAAGCGAAGACCTTGGAGCATAGTGATGAAAATGGTGATGTTCTCTCGGTTGATTGACAGGTTACTGAACTTGTGGGCTAGCTGCTTGAGGCTTTTCTCCACAGGGTAAATGTTTAACTGCAGCCAACACTTTCCTGCCTGGGAGAGGAACAACAGATAGATAGGGCAACAGCATATTGTGTTACTATGGACTATGTTGTGAAGCAGACAGACAGACAGATAGATTGATGACCGCATTCAATGTGATTGCAATACATTAATTCCGCTATGGTGGTTTCGCAAGGGCCTACCACAAAGATCTTAGACACAACATAAATAAGCACCCTTGAGCTGTCAGAAAGAATCAGTCAGTAAATTAACCCATCAATGAAATTGATGAATGAATGAATTAAATCAAACAATCAATCAATCCATCAGTCACTCAGTTACTCAGTTTGTATGATTATGTCTGACTGACTCCATCTGTCTATCTATCTTTACTGAATATACAGTGGTACAGTCCGGTGAGTGTGCACAGTTTAACCCCTTTCCCAGAGACCTGAACCCATGGCCTTGAAGTTGCTCTGCCCTCTGACGTATAGGACCCTTAGCAGTGAGATGCATAAGCAGTGTCTCTGCACCGCTGGAGCTCCACTGGTAGAGCCAGATGCTAATGACTCCGAGGTCAGGGTTTCAACACCACAGATGCACCCATGCGGATGAGCATGTCAGGTGCTCTGGATGAGCATGTCTATCTGCGCTGTAAGGTGGTCTAGATGAGCATGTCTATCTGTGCTGTCTGGTGCTCGGGATGATCCTGTCTATCCACGTTGTAAGGTGCTCTGGATAAAAGCATTAGCACATGCAAATGTACAGTGGTGCCTCTAGAGTCACTGTACTCCACTTCACTCAGTGGCTCAGGTCTGAGCCAGAACAATCCAAGGGCTCGCCATCGCACTAATGCCCCCACAGTGATCTGTATGGTCTAAAAGAGAAATCCCTTTTGTGCCTAGACTAATCTGTGTGCAAGACTTACCACTGCCTTGGGAGTGTAATTAACTGGGATTCTGTAGTCCCTGGGAATGTTTCCTTTCTTTAAAGAAAAAAGACAAAGAAAAAAAATCTCATTCAGAGTGCCTTTAAAGACAAATTCCTTACAATCCCTCAAAATATACTTATAATAATCTGAATTTTGCCTGAAACTTAGAAATGAACCCTGTGTTGTGTATTTAGAGGCCCTTCATTTGGAAACAGACTGCCTTAATTATTGCTAAATCTTTTCATTTATCCCTTAAACCGGACATAAATCTACTTAATATCTACCGCTACTTAAAACGTGCTACAAAAACGAATTGTTTCTGTTTCATAACGGAGACAGGTATAGCTTTAACTATAACTATCATTGTTATAGCCACTATCATGTAATTAATAGGACAACAAAAGAGTTTTAAAGTTAGCTCTAAGTTTTAAAGTTAGGGCGAAACGCAAAGAGAAATCTATAGTCGAAGGCAATTGGACTCACCAATACGTCTAGTGTACCCACATCATCCGTGAGAGGAGTTCCACCTTTGACACCACCTGTCACCAAAGTCGACAACAGTAGTGCGAGGATGCAAACGCTCTCCCCAATCTAAAACCATGCATGAAACATAAAGGGATTGATATACTGAATATAGGGAGTTATTGGCAGTGTTTCACCCGAGCGCATTAAGCCCGGCTCTTTAAATGATTGTGTTTAGTATGTAGGCTACAAATGTTTGTGTTTAGTATGTACAAGTCTGTAAGTAGTAGCCTACTATGTAGTCTAGACCTACATACAATAATGTTGAAAGAGCCAGCCAAACACTGAAGCATACTTTTGGATGTAGGTTAAAGTCTGTCAAACTTACGTTTGTCTTCTTCATATGGATGATAAGGTATAAAACAATCAAAATGAAGGTCTTTGTCTTTTCCTCCTGATTAACGCGTGTCGGTTATTCCATTTATTCATGTCCGACGGATAGTTGTTCCCGCTTATCGACCGGTATCCCTTCAGCAGTTGTAGACTTAATCTGGTGTTCGATTCTGAGAAGTTTCCTGTAGACTGCTCTGAGCGCACTGTTCGCGTTTTGGGGAGGCAACAGAAGCGCGTTGGTGCTGTGATTAAAGCAGCGTTGGCTCACGGGGTTAGCGAGTACAAGGCTCCCAGACAGTCACGTTCGAATCGGTTCCCTATAAAGCACGCTAAATCCCCCTCCCATTAACCTTAGCATAGGCCTTCACCCGTACAGGGTACTATTAACAGATGCATTACAAACTGAATAGCACAATCCGTAATTGGTTTATCTGGCTAAGAAGGCTACCTGTGTGTTATCAACAAACACTGCACTAAGATTAGCCTTCTGCAGCTTGCGGGATGAAGCTCATGTCAGAAAAGACGCTGATATTGTAAAACAGTGAAAACAGTGAAAGATGCTTCATTGCATTATGCCTACTGCCTGAAGCCCTATTTACATCGTCAGCGGGACTTTGAGTTTAAGCACTTACCGGCAGTATCACTTTCACAGGCCAACGTGTAGTCTTCCTGTAGGCAATAGACCCAGCCCCCGCATACCATCTCACACAAATAATTTCTGTTCAGTAAGACACATTACATCACGAATTTGTCAGAACATTGTGCGAACTGATTGCGAATTCTTCTCATATTAAGACAAAAATAACACATGTATACCGTCACAAGTTTCAGAGAACCTTTATCAGCCCCCCACTAATTGCCAATTACCCAACTAAATGTATAATGGATTGGTGTAACAGATACTACTTATTGATCTGTGTAACAGATACTGCTCTCTTTGGGCGGATTTCCTGTACTTAACTGTTTCTGAAATGCAGACCCTTTCAATGTAGCTTTTTTTTATATATATATATATATAAATATATATATATATATATATATATATATATATATATACATATATATGATTCATATCCATATATCCCTCTAACACAATGTGAATTTTCCTAACATTATTTTTTTGTTTGTTTGTTTGTTTTATTTTGTACATTATGGTTAAAGTATAACTTCATGAATAGAATGATTGTTGACTCAAATAATGTCCAACTGTGTGTGTGTGTGTGTGTGTGTGTGTGTGTGTGTGTTTTCCCGTGTGTACGTGCACAGTGTATGTGGGTTGACCCTTGGCTGGGAATCAGATGTCATGAACATTACAGTCTGAGTAAGGTAAATGCACTGGGCCAGATCAGTGATGAATGAATTGGGGATCATGTGCTATGACAGATTATCAGAGCAATTTTGATAATGGGGTCTAGAAATAGCCTCGATTACTCTTCCTCTAGTCTCCTTGGGCCAGGATTTCACACCAAATCCCAACGAGAATCCCTCTGAACCATGTCACCAACCAGCCCCCTGAGGGATTCACAAGTCCTGTCCTGCCCTGCGGCAGTCTCTGATTAACAGTTGAAAATCATCAAACATACCCAGTGGCGAACCAGAAGATGCATTGTTGGCGCTCAGATAATAATAAGGCAATAATAAGAGTCACAAGACTCTCCAGGCTGTGCATGTAAGCAGTTTATGACGAACAGGGCCTAACTTTTAAAAAGAATGACTGTGAGCGATATGTATCTCCCATTTAATACTCCAGGGTTACTATACAGGCTTAAAAATGATTATACTCATGTCATCTGTGATCTGAAAATTCTAGCTGAAACCACCATTGTTATTAATTAATTATTAACATATATTATTTTAGTCAGAAATATTTGACTATAAAAGGAAATTTGATAAATCCTTTCCTTAATTAATGCTACAGATGCACACAATTTGGGGGAACTTGAATGCCAAGGCAGCTTTGACCCCAGGAAACCTTTGTTCCAAGTGGGAATCTTAGTCTTCCCAGACTCCACTAATCCTGTGTCAAATGGGCCTGTTTTATAACGTGCCTTAATCTGCTCACCTCAGACACACAACACTACAAGCACTAAATGCAATACACTCTGTCTACCACTAGAGAGCAAGTTCACAAGATTACTTTACTTATACTGCAGACCATGTTAAACGATAATCAATAAATTATTCCAAAATATCAACATCATTGATTATACTTGTCTCATGTAAGGACAATATACGTTTCCAGACATTCTTCTCAAAGTAATTTGTTGACACACACATGGCATGGTGGCTCAGAAGCTTGCACTGACGCCTCATAGCAAGAAGGTCATGGGTTTGATTCCCGCATGGGGCGCTGTTGGCTCTGGGGGAAGGTCCTACCCAGACCTTCAGTGCTCAGGGTTGGCTATCTCCTGGGCCTTTCTGTGGGGAGTTTGCATGGGGAGTTTCCTAACTCTCCACTTGTTCACAAAGGGTTTCCTCTACTAAGAACTCCAACAGAAAAACATGCAACAGAACACTCTGCTGTCTGTCCCTGACCAAGACGGACGGCTCACTTCACTTGGTCCCCGGGCCCTTAAAAGCTGCCCACTGGGGTCCTGGAGGAAGGACAGTCCGGGATGGGAAAATGCAGAGCGTAAATTCACAGCAAACTCAGGCCTGTGTGTGTGTGTGTGTGTCCTGTGTCGCCTTAATTTATCAACGTGTGTGTTACAGTGTGTCACTTGTGAAAATAAAATCTTATTATTAAGTTGATGGAACTTTTGGACAAGCAAGTCACTTGTGAAATCTATTGTATTATTAGATACAATACAACCTGAGGCATAGCCTTGTAACTCCAACGCATAAATATTTGATGACATCTGAACTGACATGCCAATGGTTCTGAGAAAATCATAAACTCAGGGCCCTCACACCTTCAGGCAATTATTGTCCACTAGGGGGCATTATTTCAGACAGTGTGATGAGGCAGTGCCAATGTGGGGGGAACAGGTTAATCTCAGTCACATAATCCATACTTTAAAACCCTTTTTAAAACTCAAACACCATTTTAAAATTATGTTTGGGGTGCTCTCCCTGCAACAAAGGCTGGATATTCAAAGTCAGCATGTGAGGAGAAAGGACAATAGACATAATGGACATAATACGACAATGTCCTCAGTTGGCTAAACATTGTAGATATGACGGGGGTGTTTTACTGTGTGTAGGACAGACAGGGAACAAAATCTCCATGTGCACATGTGCAAGGGCATTTTCCCATCAGAATGATTGTATCTCAAATTCCATTAAAACATAGGCATTGTAGTCAATTAGTTATTTGCAACTGAGGTAAAAAGCAGATCTAAGCATGTATAATAAAAAACCTTGGAGGAAAATGTTTCATAGTTTACTTTGAGAGCTGACAAGAAAGGCCAATTCTTAATTTTTTTTTAAGAGTGCAGATATATATCAACTGACATACATGAAGAAAAAGTTCATACATCATGCATGCTTCCTGTTTTCACATAAAATGCCATGTCATTTGATCACAGCAGTGCTAATTACCAACCATACATACACCAATATTTACAACATTATGTCTTGGAATCTAAAAAAAGCATTTATATCATTGCACATCCCTAAAAGATTCATACTATATCATGTATCATTTTGTATCAGGTAATCAATCATACTGAATCTAAATGTTGACACAAGCTCACCTGACTCAGTAAATCATTACAAATATTTGATGCCATGTGCCTGTGTGCCATAGTTTTGAAATAGAAGTAAAGTGCACAAGGATAAAGTAGCTGCTATCTCATGCAACAGCGAACAGCAAAGAAGCACCGCAAAGGAAATATTGTTAAAATATATTTCCTGTTCCCTTTGCTTTCATTTCACAGGAAGCACACAGGATTGTTTTCAGGTATGTAATGGCAAGGCCTGTTCTTACTTTCGAAGGTCTATAAAGCATCAGCATGGTTGCCCACATAGACAGATTTATGTATACCGTATGTCTATGGTTGCCCACAAAGACAGATTTATGTATATATGTGTATGGTTGCCAACATAGACAGATTTATGTATATACTGTTTGTCTATGGTTGCCCACAAAGACGGATTTATGTATATATGTTTATGGTTGCCAAGATAGACAGATTTATGTATATACGTATGTCTATGGTTGCCCACAATTTCAGGAGCAAAGTTTAATCTAATCAACTAATAATGCAACGATTGTCATCAGACTTAGAAGAATTTGAAGAATATGTCTGGGTTGGCTGTGGTACATAATATGACGAGGTTGCCTTTGGTGTGGGTGCTGGTATCGGTGCGTGTGCTGGTCTGGTTGCTGGTCTGGTGGCTGGTCTTGACGCCGGGGTGTAATGCTGTGTGGCTGATGTTTGGAATTGCTCGCTGTACTGGATTAGGTACTCCGGGTACACCTGATGCTTCTCGAACACCACGAAGATGGAAGGGTTGTACACATCATCCACGCAGCTGTCGAAAAAGACGGTGTCCCCTCCGTTTTTGGACGGAGGTCGGAGGTAACTGGAGTCTCCTTTGGTGTAGTCGCCCACAAGGATGCGGCAGACGAACATGCATCTGGTGCTCGAGTGAGCTGTGTAGTTATGCGAGTACTTAGCATCCCTGGCAAAGTAGCTCCCTAAAATAAGACACAGAAATGTAGTAAACACTCTTCTTAGATGTTTGTTTGACATGGTATTTTTTGCGTATCACTGTACACCATTTCTGTAGAAGAAAATTACAAATAACCATCCTGTCTATTAGAAGTTGTTTCTTTTTTCCCCTGGTGTACCAGCAAACCTCTATGCCACGAAGAGTAAAGGCATTTGCATGGTTATCCAATTCACCTCATACGACTTCACGACAGACACGCCCTTTCTAATCTGATGATTGTACGACTCACCTCTACCTGCATGGTTCTACGAGGGGCTGTGGAGATTACCAACGCTTTATTATGATGTTACAAGGCCATTACATCATCAACAACAAACTATAAAATACGAAATCGTTTGTTTTTATCCGTGTATTTTCAGTTAATGATCAGAGGCTGTTGTTGTGAAATGAATTACTAACGACAATGACCAAGCTCGCGGTTATTGCCGAATATTTTCTATTATTATACCACACAAACAGTCTGCTTTTTTACGTCTACAATTCAGGTTATTTTACAATTTAATCATTTACACTGAATGCTCTGCTAACTCAAACACAAAGAGGCTGTTCGAAAACCAAGAAATGTTTTTATTATTGCTGTAATTAGACGACGTCTCCCTATGCTTTATATGCGGCGAGAGCCACGATAGAGCAAGGAAGAAGGGAGATGTCGGTTTTCCTCCTGCATCGCTGCTGGTGCCCTTCATAGTTTTTTTCATTTTTACAAACTTGTCCCTGATCTTCCTCCAACTCCTAATGCACTCCTGGACCTCCAGCCCCAGGTTTCCAGCGAGATTTTTTAAAAACGGAGGTGCTGTCATAGGGAACGAAACAGGAAACGTCATTTTAGCCAGGGGTGTCGGACAGCTCGGATCGGATAGTCGGATCGGATAGTGAGAAAATTCAAGTGGTGCTCCAGAGGCCATCCGACACCCTCGGATGGCTCTCCGAGGTGCTCAAAGGTGTGGTCCCACTTCAAGGAGGGCGTTTAAGGGCGTGCCTCGTGAGATCGGAGAGCACGATCGGACAAGCATGTGAGCGCCTTAAGACGCTTTTCTGACTTGCCCCGTACATTGAATGGAATTATTTCCAGGGAAAAGCAATGTCATTCACAGTTCAACAGTAAGGTTTAGTGGTGAAAATATCAGGACCAGTGACACACGTCGGTTTATAAAACAAAGACCAAACACAAAATTATAATTCCATTAATCAGCTTAAACCATCATTGAGTCAAAATGGCTTTTTTTATCAAAAATAAATTTCAAAGCAAAGGAAACAAAGGCAAGCAATCCGATTAACGGAGTAAAATAATCTGAATTATTCCGGTATTTTCCATTGCAGGTATAGGCTTAGATACTTTTCAGCCAGCCATTGAAGTACAACTTGGACTGAATTTAGAGCGAACCGTTCATGCTATGTCTCCTCAGATCTTAGCTGCATTCTTAAGAGTCGATTTAGCAACCTAGAAGAAGAGGTGAGGTTCTGAGAGGGAACAAATGGTGGATTTGAAACAGGAACAGGAACAAATCTTGCTGGTCGCTGTTGGTGCTGAAGAGATGAGGCCAGACTTGGTCTTGACTTGAGAATCGGGACGACTGAGGAATTTGGAACAGGGCGGACCCTGGTTAAAGAACGTGCTGTTGTCACAGTCTGGCTGGAAGCCAATGGTCTGCTGATGGCGGACCTGAGCATATAGGAAGACAGGACAGATCCGGTCCGCTCCTCATACTGAATGAGGTATTCTGGGTACACCTGGTGCTTCTCAAAGACAACAAATATGCTCAGGTCTGGGACACTGTCCACACAACTGTCATAAAAGACTGTGTTCCCACCGTCCTTGGAAGGGGGGCGGAGGTAGCTTTTGTCTCCTCGGGTAAATTCTCCAACTAAAACACGACAAACAAACAGAGTCCTGGTAGAGGACAGGCTGGTGTAGTTGTGCGAGTACTTTGCGTCTCTGGCGAAGTAACTTCCTGTAATGAAAGTGTAGTTGAAGGGTGTTTAGCTGGTGTTTGCTTGTGATGGATAAAAAGTCGCCTGAAGCTGAGATAATGCGACCACAACTGACATTCATGACATAGAGGTTTGCAACACCTAACACAAACACACAGAGCACATCTAATGTCTTATGTACAGTATGTCCTTGATCCCTTCATCCTTGTTGGATTCCTTCCTTGTTTCTATCACGTTTTTATTTAGGCTAGGACATAAGAAAGGAAGGAAGGAAGGAAGGAAGGAAGGAAGGAAGGAGGAAGGATTGACAAATGAGGGAAATCACAGATTTTCTTACAAACACATTTGCACAGTCTCTAATGGAAATGCACCTTTCCCGTAGGCAGTCCCGTGGGTCCCACAGATCCTCCAGTCCATGTTGTGGTGGCAAATGGCGTCAACGTGCTTGGAATCTGTCCCGTGGAAAAGCTGTTTCTCTGCTACAGTCCTGCCACCGCTGTTTTTCTTCATCAAGTCTTTTTGCCTAGTCATCAGTCAAAAGACATCATTTTAAACTGGCAGCTAAAGACCCAAATAGATAAATAATAATAATAAACAAACCAACCAAATGTTGGCATGAAAATATTTGGTGTATTTAAAATTTGAGGTGTTAAAATCAGCATACCACTGGAAGACTTCCCAGAGTGCTTTGTTTTGGACTCGTTCAATGGACACAATGTTGAAGCCCCTCATGGTCGTGTTGAAGAGGGTCAGGATCTCCGTGTATTCATTTGAGCTACTCTGCAGAGTCACTCTCTGTGCAGAAGGAGATGAGTTGTATTTTATATATGAGTATCTATATTCAGTATCTGTAACTAAAAAAACATTTTAAACATGGAACAAAAGGGTTGTTATCATTATTTTTTATTTTACTGTAGGTTTTATGCCAAATAGCATGCCTTATGCAATCTGAGCAGCACTCACATCTTCATCTCTATACAAATAAATATCTACCACAAGGTGCCTTTACATCTTGTACCTTGTAGCCAGTCTCTGGAGTCAGTGCCTTGTCCCAGTGAGCGGGCAGTGCCTTGAAGTTTGATCGGTTGTTGGGAGCTTTTTTACTGTAGAAATAAAATAGGCAGATTATAAATCAGGAAAGAAATAACGTCATCTAATTAATTTCCCATCACTTCACTAGTGGAATGATATGTACACACACACACACACACACACACACACACACACACACACACACACACACACACACAGGCACACTCAATGATACAATAATATTAATCATTTTACACATATTTCTGATTTTAGTATCACAGAAAGACTAAATGTATTTTAGAGTTACGTAAAAGTGTCGGTTCTATCACTGAGGGGACTGCCCTGTAAGCAAAATGACGTCCCCTCGACGTCCTGTAATGGTCTCTCTGAACGTTCTAAAAACGTAAATGTGTATGGTTCCCTTGACAACTTTAGGACGTTTTGCACGACGTTCCAAGACCGTCCCGAGGACGTTGCGGTGACAATTGGGAAACGTTTTCTATAGGTCCTGGGGACGTTCTGCAGGACGTTGCAAGAACGTCCCTAGGACATTGCGGTGACGTCTGGAAAACGTGTTTCTATAGGTCCTGGGGACGTTCTGCAGGAAGTTGCAAGAACATCCTGAGGGCATTGTGGTGACTTCTGGAAACCTTGTTTTAGACGTCCTGGGGACGTTATTCAAGGACGCACCGCGAACGTAGCAGGCACGGTGTTTTTGCTGAGCTAAATGAAAAAAATAAAATAATAATAGATCGCGGAGCCGTCATTTCGCTTACATGGCTCACACACACACACAAGTTCAAGTTTATTTATATAGCACATTTCATATGATATACATAGACACACACAAACGCGCTTTCAAACTTGATTGCGAGGCATGGAATTGAACCGTAAACCTTCCTATTACTAAACCACTTCGCTACCACTTCACTACCATTGTCTGATTCTTATTTTGTCACTTTAACACCTTTATCACAGTGTGAGACAGCCAACAAACTTAGTCATTTTTTCCGAGGGTTTGAGAAAAAGCATATTGTAGCGATCTCAGTCACTACGCATTGAGGGTTTTCCGTAATGATTCCTTTTTTAATTAATATCCATGGCACGGACGTGCGGGCAGGGAGGCAGAATAACTAGCCAAACTAAGAATGATGAAATAAAATAAATATGAATGCTTCTCTACTGATCTGTGCTACAAATTTAATGTCTGCATGATTCCAATACAATGCATAGCCTACATAGGAAGGTCTATCAAGTCTAGCGTTAACATTGAGCTTTCCACAGGCCTTCAAAGATGCTGCAACAGAAAGCTCACCGGTCAAATTGTCTGGTTGGAATTTCTTAAACATCCCGTCTCGCAAACACAATCTGGATTTGACAACAATCCAAATATTTAGGCCTATAAAGCAAACGTGCACTGCCCTTATTATGTTTTAAAGGAACAGGCTAATCTGCCGTTAGAAAGTTATTTAACAACACGCATATGTTGCATTATACTGTCTATGCCCGTACGTGAGCGCGCCGGAGCCGCCAGAGCTCGCACTCGCAGCATATTGAAAATTGGAGCTGTGAACTTAGTTAAAATTTTTGAATTATGAACAATGAACTGAACTAGTTCATGTAGAAATTAAACTTTCCAAAAACTGAATACCTGAAGCCCTAGATGTTCGAACAGCTTCACCAGAGAAAAGTCCGAAATGTTGGGCGTTTATGTCGTTATGGAGTGACAAGTTCTAAGGTGCGAGGATATTGATAGTCAGAGTAAAATGTTCTGTTAGCACTGTGAAAAGGGTACGCAAAGGATTCACAAGAGGGTCGAATAATTTTAGAATCTCTGCTCTCATTGAACAGAGCAATGACCATGTTGCGGCGCTCATTTTAACGCCACAGCAGGTTGCGATTAAAGGCCACTTATTGACGCGCATCAGACATTAATGTTTTTGTTTCCCATTGTAAACTTAGGAAAATAAACATGTTGCATTCTAAACTACCTGATTATGTTATTATTTAAGCTATGCAGGCCGTCAGTTTTCTTCAATAGGCTAATTTAGAAGCAGAAATAGATATTTGGCCGGCTTATCATTAAAATGTTTCGCAAATGAAAAACATTTTTCTCTAGCGGAACCTCTGGTTCAGAGAGGACCATCAGAGGACGTCAAGGGGACGTTTTGGAAGGACCGAATGCGAACGTCCCGCAGAGGACCACAGGTAAATGTTACGGGGACGTTTTTAAAGGATGTCCTGGGGACGTATGCTGAGAGACCAAATAAGAACGTTCCCTAATAGTCCGTTTTAAGGCTCATGCGAACGTCACGCAGAGGACCTGCAGGTAAAGGTAACAGGGATGTTTTTAAAGGATGTCCTGGGGACGTATGCTGAGAGACCAAATAAGAACGTTCCCTAATAGTCCGTTTTAAGGCTCATGCGAACGTCACGCAGAGGACCTGCAGGTAAAGGTAACGGGGACGTTTTTAAAGGATGTCCTGGGGACGTATGCTGAGAGACCAAATAAGAACGTTCCCTAATAGTCCGTTTTAAGGCTCATGCGAACGTCACGCAGAGGACCTGCAGGTAAAGGTAACGGGGACGTTTTTAAAGGATGTCCTGGGGACGTGTGCTGACCAAATTATAAGGTTCCCTAATAGTCCGTTTTAAGGCTCATGCGAACGTCACGCAGAGGACCTGCAGGTAAAGGTAACGGGGACGTTTTTAAAGGATGTCCTGGGGACGTATGCTGAGAGACCAAATAAGAAAGTTCCCTAATAGTCCGTTTTAAGGCTCATGCGAACGTCACGCAGAGGACCTGCAGGATAAGGTAACAGGGACGTTTTTAAAGGATGTCCTGGGGACGTATGCTGAGAGACCAAATAAGAACGTTTCCTAATAGTACGTTTTAAGGCTCATGCGAACGTCACGCAGAGGACCTGCAGGATAAGGTAACAGGGACGTTTTTGAACGACGTCCTGGGGACGTGTGCTGAGAGACCAAATTATAATGTTTCCTAAAAGTCCGATTTAAGACTCATGCGAACGTCACAGAAGGACCAAACGTAGACTTGCTACGAACGTCAAAAACGTTCTGGTAACGTCCTTTAGCGAACGTTGTGCCGGGGACCAATTGGGGACGATTGGGGACCTTGCGAATGTCCTGTTAACGTCCTGGGGACGTTCCCTGTTTGCGGGGTGTGCAATGATTCATAACAATTTAATCGAAAAGGCAGACCTGCTGCTAAGGCTGTTAAGTGTAAACAGAGGTAAAAGCAAATACCTTGTTTTGATTGTCTGTGCATCGGCTGCAGACACAAACACAGGCCGCCTTCTGACAAGCTTTTTGGTGCCATAGCGTTTGTTGGTCTGTATCATATCTGCAAAAGACGAGGTTAGGTTACAGTCTGTCCAGCTAGTGCGAAGCAAACAATCACTTCTGTGTTCATTTCAGTTTATTCTCAGACATCACCTTATCAATTTGTTCCACTTAAATAGTACTAGAAGTGCCTTGAACATCTTAAATATTTCAGATGTTTCCAGCCTAGTGAGGCTGCATTAAACCAGGCCAAACTTCTACCTCAGACAACTATGCACAGAATCACTTTTTTAATGAAAACGATTATCAATCAACTACAAAACACAGTTACACACATACGTTTTATGTACCACATTAGCATACACTCAGGGATCTCTGACTGTATAGCGATATTACAACATTCTTGCTCACATTCTATGCTGTGACATTGCTATAGGGGGACCATTGAATGCGTCTGGTACCTTGGAAACGGAGCTCATACGTCTGGGACCCGGCAGTGAACTCCACCACCGAACTGGGGTCCTCCTGATACTTCTGCTCCAAGTCCTCACCCGTGATGGAAGCTGAGCTGTGACCTCCTGCCTACCAAACCACATGGACAGACAAGCGTTTAGATATTTGATCATCAAAACAAGTTTAAGGCTAAGTAATAGTGCTATACATGCTTTCAGTATCCACTGTGGAACTCTATATAACACCAGACTAGACATATACAGATGAGGACTTGTATCTATATTACTAAGACTACTCTAATTAGACATATATCATATGCATCTATACACTTTTCTAAATAGACAAATACATGAGGCTTTATATCTGTATAACTAGAATTGTTTAAGTTAGACAAATACTTACAATAAGGCTTTGTATCCTTATGACAAAAACAATCATAATTGTATATATTATTTCTCTTACGGCTCTAGCGTACTGGATCCAGTCCCCATGCTCGTCCTCCCAGTACCAGGCCCACTCCGTGGTGAGCATGAAGGTGGGCTGCACCACGGACGACACGGTGGAGAGCCGGCGGACTCCCAGCAGCCCTAGGGTCATTGTGTCAAAGCACACGGGCTCCACCCCCTTACTGCAATCACAAGTATGGCGGATGTGCATGCATGAGTGGCAGTGCAATGAGATTATAGGTATCAGTTCTTTCAAAACAACACAGAAAGTGACCTTTCAACTTATTGACCAGAAATGGTGGCCTTGGCTTGGTTAACTAACTGCCTCATTATCTCATTGTCATACACCGTGTGAGTAGCAAGCAGAAAACAACAAGTGCACAACTTGATATATATTGTATTCATATCTGAATTCATATTGTCATCAATCTATCTTGATGCGACAAATGTAAAGAACTACAAATGCAATGAAAATGTTACAGGCCATTGTAGTTCACCACAAGCCACAGACACATAGAAAACACACCTAGGTGTGTTACAAAGATGGTCAGTCCAACGTTACCTATATGTGTTGGCGGGGTTGCAGTAATCCTTCTCTATGCCCTCGTTATCAGACAAAGCAGTCCATCTCTGCCCCTCCCTGGCCTCCCATCGATACGGAAGGGTGGAGTGGGCTTTCCAGCACCTGTCTGGGACAAACGATAGACATTCACAAGACTGGACTTTTGATTTATGTTTAATTAATTTCGTTTCATTTAGTTTAAGTCTAATCTGGACCTTTGATTAACTGCAAAGTCTCTGGAGATATGAGGGATCTATCAGAAATGTCAACAATTGTTAATATAACAGGCCTACATTGAAGCCATATGAATTGATGAGTAATCTTTCTAATTGTTACCCAATGTGTACTTACCTCCATGTACGCAGCTTCCCTTCACAAAGTACATACAGATCTCTGTTCGGTCTATAGAAATAGGAAGGAAAGTAATGGTTAAAATTATTATTTCCTTATTGATTTATTTAAGCCAAAGGCTTAGTTTTACTTTGACATCACGTTGACTTTAGAATTGTCTAAAAATTTATAAATATCTGAAATAATATGCCATCATGAGGCGTGAAGCTACCCAAAGCCCACAGAAAGCTAAAGGAAAGGCCAACACTAAAAAAGTCTGTATGCCTTTTAGAAAGACTTTTTCCAACCCATAGCTACCAACGCACTCCAGAATAAATCTTCATCAGATAAAACATAGATTAGTCTAATCCATCCCCTAATCTCCTCATTCAGTATAAAGTATTTTCCTACTAATTAGTTTCATGGTATGAATAACTGGCATTTAAAACAGACAAAGAGAAAACATTAAATTCAAAAAGATGACACGCTGATGAAGGATCGTAGCATAACCACAACATCCACAGTACCTCGTGAGGCCTCTGGGGTCTTGCTGGCCATGTTGTAATCAACATGGTTGCTTGCGCTGGGCCTGGGTCCGGGACCAGCATTCCACTGTGGCGGCCTCCCTCGAGTGCGGACTCTCATGAGCTCGATGTTCATGTAGATGTTCTTCATGAACGGCATCAGATCCAGGGGCACCCCTCGGTTCTGCAGTGTGGTGAAGGGGTGCGGCTCGTAGAAGTCATGTGACCGCGGGCAGCCACACTCCCCCCTGAGGTACCTCTCGCAGATGTGCAGCCGTGTGCAGCCCTCTTGCTCCTCACACTTTCCGTACTGCCCCGGGCCGTTGTTGTAGGAGTGGCACACCTGCACACACACGGATCACAGGGACTTCACAAGGTTGGTACAGGTAAGGTTAGAAGTAGAGGTGTGTGTATGATGTGTCTGGTTTGTGCATGTGTGTGAGAGAGTGTGATGTGTGGGTAGTAGATGTGTGTGTGTTTTAAAGTGAGTGTGTATGTGAGAGAGAGAATGAGTGAATGTGAGTGGGGGGGTATGTTAATATAGGAGAGAGATGATTGTAGTGGTGATTTGATTTACAGTCAGGTTAAATGTAAGTGTGGGACAGTTGTTGTTTAGAGTGAGGATACTAATAAAATAATAAAAATGATAACTTTCAGATTCACAAAGACATAACATGCTGGCCTAACCTCACCATGTTGTATGTTAGGTTGGACCAATGTACTCTGGTTAATGCTGGGGTAGAACAAAGTGGCAATTGCAGCAGTTACAGCCTATGAGGTAGGCTTATAGCCATACTCACCGGTGGCAGTAAGGAGTTGTCATTTTGAAGAAGCAGGATACACAACTCCCTCTTGTCCAAGGACTCAAGTTTGTGAATCCCGAGGACCTGGGCATTGTGATCTGACATGAGGTCATGGCCAAACCGACAGGGTTTTCTAAAAAGACGAAAATATCTCTGTGTAAACTGAGATGTAAAGACTCTTTCTACAGATTGTCTTACACTCCGGTTTAAGTTAATGATCATAATCTTGCATGAAGGCAGATTTCCATGGTTAGCCCGTGCCAAATTTTTTTTATTTAAATGTTTCATTGTGGGTTTTATTTGTGCCTGTAGCTGTCACAGTAACCGACAGGGACACAGCTGTGAAGTGAGTAAACTTCACTCCGATAAGAGACTTGCTGGCGACAGATTCTGGCACAAGTGAGTTCGAATCCGGTGTGGGACTGTGCCAAATACTGTGTGGTGCAAACCCAACGCCTAGCGCACCAGAAACTCTAGGTCCGGCCCCGCATATCAATCCTGCTAAAAGAGATAGACATGGCCTTGAAGTAACCTTAGCATATTACCGTAAGACCAAGACAATTCCTATTCAGATGCATGTACGGTTTGCAAGTAGCCTGTAGAAATATTGACTCTTCATGCTCAAAATTACTCCGCAACCACTGTTTTAGTACTATATCAAAATGTTACATTAGCCCAAACTTAAAATTCTGCTTGGACCAACTTACATCCACTGTAGGCTACGGGGCGCTGATTGATATCTGCGCGTGAACTATATTGAACAATTCATGTTTACGTTTGCATTACACTTACCGTCCTCTGCCAAAGGGACACTCTCCAAGCAAGAACTTTTTGCAAAGGTGTAAATTCGCACACCCTAAACAACTATTTGCCTTGCACACACGAAGCTTTGTTTTAGCGATAACCCGTTTCGCGCCGTTCGACTGAACGATTGAAAACAATTCGCTGTTTTCAAGACTGCTGGTGTCAACACGCTCATAGCTAAGCCAACCTCCTCTATTCAAATCAGCTACTAAATCATCGTAAAGCATAGATCCGTTGTTGGTGCAGAGCCTTTTTATAAAATCTGCCTCAGCCATCTCTGGAGTCTTTTCTACTAATGTGTTTTTCTGGTAACTTTAAATCCCTGTCGTTTCTTTGCCACGGTGACTCCTTTGGACATAGTTCCTGTTTCCGTTCGCGTTTCCAGTTTGTGATGAAACGAAAGCGAAACTGATGACCGCACAAATAGTTATATAATTACTATTACTAAAAATGTATTTATTTGCTGAGCTGCTCGAGTTTAAATGTGGGACTAATTGCTGAACTGATAGTACTAAATAAATCAAAGTGCAAAAACAGGAACGGGTTTTTCTTTTTAATCGGGAAAACTTGACTGCCAACGAATTAAAGGCACAGTGCGTAGTTTGTAGTGGCATCTATTAGGAATGTAGTATTCGAAATGTTGTTTTGATTAGTGTAAAAATATTATAATTAGTATGTATAATTGTAACTTCATTATAAATGTATAATAAGTGTATTATTATCTTTATTCTTTTAGAATAAGCGTATCACATTTTCATAGGGAGCCGGTCCTCCTCCAAGGAGTTTGCCATGTTGCGCCTGCATGTTTCAGAAGCCCAGAAAGGAAAAACCAAAACACTGGCTCAAGATAGGGCTTTCTCGCATTTTTATGGTACTTCACGGTCACATGGGGTACTTGCACATGCGCATAATGGGATGGGTATTCTGTTGCCATTCAGCAACCTCACTACTAGATGACACACTGTAATCTGCGCAAACAAAATAGCCTTATTATTGATCCACTTTGTTTTCACCGCTTTTCCTTATATAATAGACATATACAACACCCAGGCTGTCCATTAACCACATAATGTTAAAATATCTGAATAGTAGGCCTAAATGTGCACATCTGAAGTTAGTCTAAAACTAGCAATAATTTTTGAAACCCTGGCTGCTGGGGTTCCTCTGCACTATAGTGGTAAAGTGACCAAGGGCCTTATGCACAAAGTCTTGTTTAATATTCATACTAAAATGTAGTGTACGCAAGAAGAGCTGCGTATGCATAAAAAAATCCGGTGTATAAAGCCGTGTGCACTAAGATCCCACACACCTTTTCTTTGTACATCCCAATGAAGGAGAACTAGAGCACACATGCATGATCACCTCACTCCACCCTCTGTCTGTCCCTAGTTACGGCCATTTGAATATGCAAATGAATATAAATTGGCCTTGGCCACCCGTGTTTCGATTGAGACAAAATGGAGAAAAAGCAAGCAGCAGATCAACCGAAAAGGAAATGGCAACGGAAGCGTAGGGAAATGTTCTAACTGGATGGAAAGGCAAGACAAATAATCTGTCATCTGGCAGTAATGACATAAGAAAACAGTTGGATTGGCAGAGTGTGACAATGGCTATAATCCTTGGTCAGCCTGGGATTTGGCAAGGGCATTTAGAAGCCCTTAAACAAGGGAACCACTGTGTTTCGATGGGTTAGGGTTAGTTGAACTCTATATCAAAATAACTGCACACATAAACTAATTGTGTACAAAAAGCCACCTATCACACACCCTGTCACCTTAGGATCTATTAGTTGGTCAAATGTCTGCACCGCAGAATAATTTCTATTGACAAATTCAAATTCTGTCATTGTCAATGTCTTCATGTGTGTGGTCTGATTACATTGGGGTTAATTTAGCTTTTAAATGCCTCTCCTGGCATTTATTAAACCCCTAGAAACTGATCTCTGTTCCTAAAAAAGAAATGAAGATGTAACTCCACACCTTTGCCTATAGTATTCGGGGAGCTATGAATATCATGCCAATAATCTACACCTGTATGCACATGATACTGTTCGTTATTCCCAATTCAACTAGACCCTTTAGTGCTGCACTGAGCCCAAGTGTTGCCTGATTTTTATTTGACTGGGTCTACACTGTTTTCTGTAAAACACATGGTGTACTTCCTGTACACACAAATACCATCTGCAACTAAAAGCAACACGGTTAAGTGACCGATCAAAACTTTTATACAAGGGTTTTATTTTCTTAAGTGTTTTTTTTGTTGCCAATAACCTGATATATGTTTTGATATATCAAAACATATATCAGGTTTTCTGGCAAAAAAAAAATATGTAATATTTTTTAGAATGTGAATGACTGTAAGATACCTTTACATCTTATGTGATGTGAAATGCAGGCACAGACTGAAATATGGACTTTGGAACCTTGGGAATCCAACAGCTGAAGTCAATTAATGTAATTCAATATTTTCATTGGTCATTTGGTTTTTAATTTTCAGAAATAAGAACACATGGATGTTCTTTTAACCACCTGGCACATGAGCCACTTGCTATTGAGGCATAGTTTCTACTCCATTTCATAGCGCTGCCAAAAGCAGCAACCTTGCTCATACCAATGCAAAATAGCCAAGCTTTTCTAAAGCCTGACTTTCATCCAATGGCTGAGAGCACAGTGAAGAGAGCTGTGAAGACAGTCTCCAAATCAGTCAATCAAATCGTGCAGACGTGTGCTCTACTCAAAAAACTATTTCACAAAAATAGACTTCAGAGACTAAACTAATTTTTCAGTCTAGAATCTGTGATGGTAATCCGATGTATTTCCAGATGAGCCCTTGAATATAACATAAGATAAGAGTTATGAACACCCTCTCACACCCATAAGTTAATTAGTGTTGAACAGGTTTACGTGAACTAATCAGGACTAGCAGATCAAAAAACAATTGTCCTTAGAAGTGGGCCAACATAACAGTTTACTTTAAATCCAGCAGAGGGCGTAGCAGACTCACAAAAAGCTTGACAGACAATGCTTAACTTAGTTAACATAAGAGGACATGTCAACATTTGAATGATAATAATAATAATAATAAAAATAATAATAATACATGTAGCAGTATTAGGCTAGTAGTGGTCAAATATTTTACCAAGGTATACTAATTAGAGGAAAGGAACATTTCATTTGTACATTATAATCGGTAAAACATTTTAATTCTTTATTGACCTACACACCTACTGATAACTGAGTATGCTACGAGACTTAAAAAAAAAAATCGTTCGAATGCGTGCAATAACCCAAATTCCTAATTTCCTCTCCACTCGTCAGGGAGACGGTTTGGGTCGCACTGGACAATGCCCCGCTGATTCAGAATCAGCTTCTCCCACCCGGCCATTTGAAATGCTCTCATGTGAAGATCAGGATGGCTGATCTAGACACTGTTGACCATGATGTATTTGGCTACACCCACAATGTTAAACATGATCGGCTATTTCCTGAGTCGGGTTTCCTTTAAGGGGCTGTGCTCAGTGCTAGGAATTCACGTCACTTCGACACTAACGCATCCAAATCAATGAGGACTGCGTTGTACGCCTTCTACAGTGAAGTCTTCCAGGAAGAAATTAACCATCGCCACGCCACAATGTAGCGCATATCAGCGCCAGGGAAAACAAAGAAGTTTAATGTACGTTTCCACCAACTACGCAAAAATGGATTAACTCACAAAAACAAAACATTAATTGCAGCGCGAATGTAACCAAATCCACGTCCAGGAGTCGGACGTGGGTGGTTTTTTCAGGGTTACTTCAAGGAAAAAAGGGGAAAGGAAAGTGGAAACAGGAGAACTTCCTGAAATTTGAACAAGACATGTCCGATTCCCCGTCGCAGATCACGATCAAGGTATTTATGCATATAAACAAAACCTTAAAGTTGTGGCAGTCAACTGGGTTATGGGATGTGCTCCTTGTTGGGTTTCTCTTCAACTGTAAGCACGCAGCAGCATCGACTGTGTAGCCTATCATCTGTTGCTGCTGAAGGGGAACCCTTAAGTCGTAGACTCTCTATCAGAGCTTAGGTGAGTGTCATGCTCTCCATTACTAAAATGTTTGATCTTCGAGCGCCGTATCAGAATTGGCCTATATATGGATAAATCTGAACAGAATTCGTCATACAACGCGATTCCCCCTACGAGGTGTCTGACAATACATTGCGACATGTCGCGCTGTCCGCCGCCTCTGTTCATGCATAGGCGAACACGTTCCCAATATTTTACTTATTGAATACACTAGTTTTGGCTTTCGTCCCCATGGTAGCTTAAAGGGAGTGTGGTGTGAAAGGTGTGGCAATAATATAACTTTTCTTCACTGCGAAGAGGCGTAGTTGTTGTGAGTATAGGTAAATTGATTCATTCATATCTAATCCTCATTCCCGCTAGTGAATGTGACTCAATCTTATCACGTTTTCGTGGCACGCTGCTTTAACCAACTCTATCTGACCTGTGGCCAAATGTTCACAGCTTTGAACAGTTTTCACTAGTTAGACCATTGAGACCTTGATCTGAGGACTTCTGTCTGGAACTTCCTAAGTCCACGACTGTTCCAAGACGGGTTTTTGTCAACATGCCACCTGTTCATTTATGTTTAAATTTCTAAATTAATCTTTAGAATTTAGATGATCTGTCTGTTAGGTTGGGGTCTAAGATATATTTGGTATTGCAGTGATAACAGTGTTGACTACTTTGTGTAATCATTCAGGTGTGGAATACCAGAGGTGACTGTTTTTTCAATAGTTCATGAAAGTCTTCTCCCCAAACTAAGTTCCAACCCAGTTTCAACAGGAATCCATTACTAAAGAATTTGACATTACGCAAAGTGGCATCTGGCAGACACCCTCTTCAGTGCAATGTCAGGCATGTCTTGGCATGATGTAAGTCTGGTTAGAGTCTCACTATGAGGGCAAACCTGCTGCACATTTCCCCCTACACACACACACACACACACCACTGCCCACTCTTCGATCACGGGCACGACATCAAATGGTGGCATGCAAATCAAGTCATTTGCACAATTGCGGTGCAAAGCTCATCGGGCTTCAGTCCTAGCCAATGGTGCTGACACAAGATCTGAGGCCCAATTCTGATGGTGAAACCACTGGATGTTCATAAGGGGTCACTACAGATGACCTCTTCTTCAACTACTGCCTATTAGGCTGTCTACTGCCTGTTGCTCACTGCTTGTTACCTACTACTGAGGCAAAACAGTCCTCCTCTGTGTTCGAACCTGCAACCTCCAGTATAGTTGGTGGCAGGCATGTTAGCAAGGAGGCGGAATCATGTGGCTGCCAGCCTCAGTTGCCAGTGAGGTTTGCACACTGTGCAGTTCTGTACACGTTGGCCTTTGTCACACCTGTGGCTGCCTCAGGTTTTCTGAAGAGATCATTCCTGGAACGGTAACGAGGAAAAGCAACACCTTGGTTTTAAGTGTGGAAGGGGGTTGAAGACGGCCCCCTCTATGGCAGGCTCTCTTCGAACTACACTCCTTGCACTTTGACCTCTCTGTGACCACCACCACCACAAGCTGCCCCCTCTTTTGTGTAATCTGGTTTTCAAGAAAGCAAAGCTGCTTTGGGTGTGTGGAAAGGAAAGGCTGAAAGATTGGAAAGGGTTAGACTCTTGAGACATACATCCATCTACTATACATATGTGGAAACAACCACAAGTGGCTTAAAGTAAATGAGTGCCTATTTGACAATTATAGGTATAGGCATTGAATCAAAATGCTTTGGTGCCCTTGTCAAGATCTGTGGTAAAACACAAATTTCATCAGCATTGCATATCAACATTTTAAGAAGTTGTCTGCAGAAGTGTTCCCTCATAACCAAGTAATTACTTCCCATCTTATCTAGCTTCTGTAATGAATAGTGGTGACTCCTTGACCACTGGGGGACTGGAAGCATTGGATTTTCCCACAAAATTGCTTGGTTTCTCAGCTCTGGGCTTTTGCACCCATAACACTGCCAATTCTAGGCCTCTTCTGTTGGCAGAGGCACCGAGGATTGTATTCACCGGACTCGTATAAAGCCCTTATCTTAATCAGGTGTGTGAGGCTCATCGAGAGCATAGAGTGATTTAAATATGTACTAGGAGAGCGTCAGGGGAAAACACTACACTCTGCTTAGAGTGGAGGTCTTTCCCTAAGCTGCTGAAGAATGGCCATGTTCAGATGTGATTCAAATGTGTTCAGATGAGGCCTGTTTTTGGGGAAACGCCAGCCAGAAGGAAAAGTTCGATCAAGGCCGGAGATTTCCGATACTACTGATGTGGTTCAATCATGTTTATGCTACAGTTAAGATGAGGGTGCTTTATCCAAAGTGACTCACAAAATTGAATTTAAACCTTTTGACAATAACAACATGAATGTGAAATGAGCATTCCACTGATATCACATAATGCCCTCAGTGGAATGTGAGGCCTGCGCATGTGGATGCTGTCGAGGATTTAAGGTGAACATTATTTGCCTGTAAAAGATGGTGTTAAATGAGCTTCTGTCATTATGATTCATGGGTGAAGTGCATCCATTAAGCTATCTGGCCCAAACCTGAGCCAAGTCTGGGTCAGATTAGTTACGGAGTCTAAAACTATTTGGCCTTGCGTGAGGTTATAGCAGGTACGAGAGCTTATTCAACTGACAGCACAAATCCCGCTGACTGTAGGTGAACAGTGGAAAAGGGTTTTGGTTCAAACATAGAGTACAGCCAATGTAAAAGTAGAAATGTCCTTGCATAACTTAACAAGGGAAACACCAAAACACACTTGGATGTGGCCCTTTCATTCATTTTCACATGGGGGAGTTTGTCCACAGATGGGTTTTTATAAAAAAAGCTCTGCTTATGCTTAGTTAGCGTGGAGAGATTCACTCAGGGGTGTGCTACAGAGCTGATAGAATGTTTGTATATCCGTTGCATTGTGTGTATGTTTGTATTTGTGGTCGCAAGACTGAGAGGACTTGTGTTTCACAAGTTTGTGTGTATGTATGTGTGTGTGTTTGCGCGCGCATGTGCCTGTGTGTCTAGCTAAAATGTTACTGAAAGGCCAGTGTGTGAGTGCAAATACTGGTTATTTGTATTCTTTGTTTGAAAGTGTGTTTGCAAATTAATAATTTGGGTCTATCTGTGAGTTATGTCTATGCATGTGTGTGCTTTATGTGTATAAGAAGATCTGTTATCTGTTTATATGTGTTTGTCTGTGTTTTAGACACATATGTGTGGTGTGTTTATGTGAAAGTATCTGTTTGTATGTGTGTATGAGAGGTAGGTGTGTGTATGTGTGTGTGTGTAAAGCCCATTGCCTCTCTGTGTCTATTCATAGCAGGAGAGGAGCCCGTTCAACCTATCTGCGAGTCCGCTGCCAAACTCCACTTCCTCTCCCTTCCATGCGCCTGCCGCCCCCACCCCCACCCCCACCAACGCCCCACCAGCCAGCAGGATGGAGGACGAGCCAGGCAGGCTGCCGACACACCTGCGTGAGTTCAATGTCCAATACACACACATATATGCATATACACACATGCACACTCAGGCATACAGACACATGCAGGAATATAGACACAAACATACACACACAGATTTGCATACATGCACACATGCCCATAAATGCATACATGCACACCTGCCCATAAATGCATGCACAGACTCTCACACACACATACATATAGGCACATGCAAGCATATACTGAATGCTCATGTCTGAGTACATAGGCACACACACACACACACACATCCACACACACACACACACACACACACACACACACACACACACACACACACACACACACACACACACACACAACGAGTGTAGCACTCACATGCCCTGTATGTACATAGTGCACATACACACATGCAAAAAACCCTCACATAATCATCAGTACGCAACGCCTTGATCCTACCCCTCACATACACACACACTGTATGTCATGGGTCAGATATGCACCAGTCTTCACAAATCTGCTCACGCACTGGCATGCCTGTATATAGTGTACTTAATCATCAACAAAACCTGTCTTCACACTCTCAAATGTACAAATGCAGTGTTTGTCACACACAGCACAAAACAAACAGGTCTTTCTCATGTTTGCATTTTTTTGAGTTTGGCACACCTCTATGTGTTTTACTCACTTGACTGTATACACACAATCACACACACACAGTCACACACACACAGCCACACACACACACACACACACACACACACAGCCACACACACACACACAGCCACACACACACACAGCCACACACACACACAGCCACACACACACACAGTCACACACACACACAGTCACACACACACACACACACACACACACACACAGTCACACACACACACACAGTCACACACACACACACAGTCACACACACACACACACACAGTCACACACACAGTCACACACATACAACACTCTTCGACAGTTGACCTTATGACCTTTCTGATACAGAGATGTTTTTAGGTGCTTTTTCAAAACACTCATCCCTATCCCCACACACCCTTTCTCTCACGAACAGGCACACACATGCACACACACGCACACGGCTGGTGTGTTCTCCATGTCAAGAGACAATAGTTTGCCTCCCAGTCCCCCCCCAGTTTGACAGAACTCTTGCGTGTGCAACGTCAGAAACACTCAAACTGGCTTTCTGTTTGGACCCCCCTGTGAGGGGCCTTCTGGGCTGAATAGGGCTCTGTGTGTGTGTGTGTGTGTGTGTGTGTGTGTGTGTGTGTGTGTCTGTGTCTCTGTGTGTGTGTGTGTGTGTGTGTGTGTGTGTGTGTGTGTGTGTGTGTGTGTGTGTGTGTGTGTGTGTGTGTGTGTGTGTGTGTGTGTGTGTGTGTGTCCATGCGTATGTGGGTGGATGTTGGCTCACCAAATGGATGGCAGGTCCTAACTAGCCAGTGCGTAAGCCAGTAAAATAATGGGTGGGGTTGGCTGTAAGCCAGTCTGCAGAGTTGGATATTTACAGGGAGCACCGGGTATCTGTTTAGGTCCATCCTGTTCAATATGTAACCCAACTATTTGATATGCAAGTCTGTACCTGGGTTTGGTTGAGACACCTGTGTGTGATTGCTGAGTGTGTTTGATTTGTGACTGTGTCTTTGGTAAGTGTGTTAGGTGTCAGACCGTCTCTGTGAATTTCCGTTTGTGTGAAGGTGTGTATGTCTGGTGAGAAAAGGGTATGAGTGTGTGTGCATGGGATGTGTATATATATGTGGTGAGGACATTTTGTGTCTGTGTGTGCATGGGATGTATACAGTATGTGCGTGTGGTAAGTAAATAAGGTGTGTGTGTGTGTGTGTGTGTGTGTGTGTGTGTGTCTGTGTCTGTGTCTGTGTCTGTGTCTGTGTCTGTGTCTGTGTGTGTGTGTGTGTGTGTGTGTGTGTGTGTGTGTGTGTGTGTGTGTGTGTGTGTGTGTGTGTGATTTAACTTTTCATTGCACTTTTGAGATTACTATGCCATCCGCCTGCATTGTGTCATTGTCTGCTTCGGGGATGGGGAAACAGTGCAGCTATGTTTGTCAGCATGCGGTTAGCTGCTGCATTCACAAACCATGGCACCCAACCCAGCCTAGCGCGAGCACAATGGACCTCATGGAGGAAATACCCTAGCATGCACTTCTCCTTTTCCGAGCACCAGCGGATGGAGGAAGTGTTCAGTGAGACCTGTGCTTGTTTTACTGCTGTGGTTATCTCCAGGGTCAGGGCTGTATGGGTGCCTCTGTGTGTGTGTGTGTGGGGGGTGGAAGAGTTGTGTGAGTGTGCGTGTGTGTTGTAATTGTGTGTGTGTGTTGTAATTGTATGTGTGTGTGTGGTTGTGTGTGTGTGTGTGTGTGTGTGTGTGTGTGCGCCTGTATTTTTATACGTGTGTGTGTGTGTGTGTGTGTGTGTGCTTCTGTGTGTGTGTGTGTGTGTGTGTGTGTGTGTGTGTGTGTGTGTGTTTATGTCTGGGGTCAGGGCTGTCTCTACCCTTTGGTAGCTTTGCCTCTTATCTGGGAATCATGGAAATGTGATGAAACACAATGTTGAATTTTGAACCTTGAGTAAAGGTGTATGTGTGTTTGTGTGTGCATGATGCACACATGAATCTCTGTGTGTGTATGTGTGTGCCTGAACTTTTCACATAATTCTGTTTGTATGCATGTTCGATATTGTGAATGTTTAGTTTGAACTGGACTCTAGTAGACCTTCCATAGGCCCATGTTTACATTAATCTGCTTGTGTATCTGACTGGCTGACTGACTGTATGACACCACTAGAACTATATGATAGTTGTGGAAAAGAGAGGCAGTTTTGAGTATGCAAATTTTACACACTAACATTTAACATAGCATTGGTCTATTGCCATTTAGCATTTACACACAAGGACATGAATCAAACAAGGACGTCTACTTGATTTCCAGTGAAGTAAACACAAACACACAATGGACGTGAACGAAACTCCACATTCGATAGACACCAAGGCAGTTTTTTTCCCATGCAAACAGATTGTGTAGAATGACACACTCCACCTGCCAGGCCTTCAGGCAAGAGTGAGTGCGAAATAAAGGAGGACTTCCGAGAACCTCGTCTGGCTCATGGCCAAACATCTCCTAGCTCACCGCCCCAGCACTGGTTAGAGTGGTGCTTCACTCACTGGGCTCCAGCTTCTGCAGACACAGTCAGAAAATAGGAGAGATGGAAAGTGCTGTCTTCTTCTATTTGTATGTGTATTTGTGAGAGAGAAATAGAGAGAGTGTGACATTGAGAGTGTGTGTGGGCCAGTTCGCACCTGATATAAACATGCATGTCCGCATGCGTCTTGAGTGACCACTTGTGATTGGATCTTTCTTCCCCGTTCTATATGCAAATAAACACACACATAATTTCAACTTCAAACGCTTTTTTCACGGCAACTATATTTCCCAGCCAACAAAAGTGGAGTGTGTTTGTGGCTGTGTGTGAGTGTGTGGCCTACACGCCCTTAGCCTACATGAAGATTTGCGCTTGTGTCAATAATTGTCTGTGTACCTTTTCAAAATTTGAAATTCAAATACATTCTACATCTCGTGGTTTCATACAACCACTTGGACTAAGTGATTCAACTCATTCAGTGACAGTAACAGAGCTGGGCTGCTGTACATTGCTAGTTTGTGCTGATGTCATATGTGCGCTTATTCTCTTAACATTACATTTTGTAGCTATTTGTACTATTGTTTCGTTGTATGCAAATAGAATGGCAATAAAGGCTTTTCTATTCTATTCTACTCTCTCTCTCTCTCACTCACACATACGCAAAGCCAGTACCTTAACCTCACAAAATGAGGTGATAACGTGTTATTGTCATCATTCTTGGTATGCATTATGTGTGCTATCAGTTCAGTATTATATAATGAAGGCGAATAGGGCTTGTCATATTGCAAACTGTCACGATTCCGTTGGTGTTTACTTTTCTTGTGGAATATTCTTGGTGAGAAGAAATCTCTATCGCTTGCTAGACTCTTGTGATTTTGGGGTTTTGGGAAAAAAATGTGTCACGTTTATAAACGTCAATTTTGGCGTTAATCTAACGTTGACTTGTGTGTATAAGGTCAACTGTGTGCGCATCTGCAATTATTCAATACACCATGGGGCTATATTATCGTTTATGACTGTTTCGTTATTATACATTCTATTGTGATATTAAGAAAGGAAGTTTCTGATTTGATAGTTGTGACTTTAATTAGTAGCCTAAGAGAAGGCCCAGTCTTTCAGCAGCATCAGTAGGCTCCACTACAACATAACAAATGGATAGTCGACAATTGTATGGCAAAGTGCACACAATGAGCATGATTAGACGAATGATTACATACTTCCGCTTATGCAGAGGGTGTCAGTTGAGTTGGCATTCCTTGAGAGTGCCACTGGACACATTTGCGCTGCACGGCTAAAAGAATGTGGCCATTTGCCTCCAAGACCTCCGAAATGTGGTCTGAGTGACCAGATTTCCATGTGTCTTCAATGTGTCTTGGGTGCATTCACACCTGTGCTTAGAGCTGTCCACTTGTGTGCACTCACACCTGTACTCAGAGCTGTCCACTTGTGTGCACTCACACCTGTACTAAGGGCTGTCCACTTGTGTGCACTCACACTTGTACTCAGAGCTGTCCACTTGTGTGCACTCACACCTGTACTTAGAGCTGTCCACTTGTGTGCACTCACACCTGTACTAAGGGCTGTCCACTTGTGTGCACTCACACCTGTACTAAGGGCTGTCCACTTGTGTGCACTCACACTTGTACTCAGAGCTGTCCACTTGTGTGCACTCACACCTGTACTTAGAGCTGTCCACTTGTGTGCACTCACACCTGTACTAAGGGCTGTCCACTTGTGTGCACTCACACCTGTACTCAGAGCTGTCCACTTGTGTGCACTCACACCTGTACTTAGAGCTGTCCACTTGTGATCAGATCACCCAAGACGCATGTTAATAATAATGTTAAAGTTACAAGTTTAGAAGTCTTTTATTTGTCAGATGCACAAAATGACACAGGGTCAGACAGGGCACTTAAATTCTTAAGACAAGGCTCCGCCCCAAAGAACCTTCCATAACATAACAGAACAAAACATGATGTACACTTTGTACAAGTACTCAACATAATTTACACGTAATAAACATATAATCACCTAAATAACCTTACTAAATATACGAGATAAATATACAATAAAGTATGCTAAACATATAACAACCTACATATAATACTAACATATAAACATATAACAGCCTATACATATAATACTAACATATAACATATAATACACATATAATAGACTATGCTTACCTGGTGTGTGAGAGGGAGGGGAAAGGGAGAGTGAGAGTGTGACAGTGTGTGTGAGAGACAGAAAGGGGAGGAGAATGTGTGTGTGTGTGTGTGTGTGTGTGTGTGTGTGTGTGTGTGTGTGTGTGTGTGTGTGAGAGAGAGACAGAGTGTATAAAGGCCCACCAGTCACAGTCTCGTTGTAGAAATTGGTAGACATAGGTAGACCTGGATGCCTGATGAAAACAGGCTGTGTATGTCCTGTGACAAGAAAGAAGAAAGAGTCAGAGTTTGAGAAAGAGAGAGAGAGTCAGAGCTGTCCAAATAGTAAATAAATTCGATCCAACTTCTACCCAAAATCTATATATCCAAAATTCGATGAAATTGAAGACCGCATTATTAACTAGGAACAGAGGAATACTAACAATACTATCTACTTATTACATAGATAACTGTGATAAAAAAGATGAGTGACGAAGGGATGGTCTTATTAATACACACACACATACTGCAACAACCCTCACTATTATACAAAAAGATACACGCGCACACACGCACACACGCACACACGCACACACGCACACACGCACACATGCAAACGCATGTTCATACACACGCACACACACGCACACACAGGCACACACACATAGAGATACCTAAACAGAGACCTCCATGGCTGTACAGAAATGACACATTTCATCTCACATGCAGCCACATATCTTAGTGTACTTATGGAGTGTAACAGGATGTTCTGTTTCTCTTTTTACCCCTTTTAATCATGTTCTGTTTTTCCATGCTTTGGCAATACAATGCATGATTTGTCATGCCAATAAAGCACATTGAGAGAATGATAGTGAGAGAGTGTGTCAATGAGGGAGAGAGGGAGGGCGAGAGAGAGGGCGAGAGAGAGGGCGAGAGAGAGGGGGAGAGAGAGGGGGAGAGAGAGGGAGAGAGAGGGAGAGAGAGGGAGAGAGGCTATAATGGCAAGGGAAGGGAAGGTGAAGAAGGGGAGAATAACAGAGAGAATGAGTGAGTGAGGGACATATATGTGTTTAGCAAAGAAAGCTGTGTGCGTCTGCATGCTCATATCTGTATGTCTGTGTGTCCGTGTGTGCACACGTGCCTGAGAGTGTGTGTGTGTGTGTGTGTGTGTGTGTGTGTGTGTGTGTGTGTGTGTGTGTGTGTGTGTGTGTGTGTGTGTGTGTCTGTCTTTCCGAGTGTGACGTCCCCCAACATTAATAAGGAATTTCTCTGGGGGAAGGAGAGGAAGGAAAAAGAAAAAGAGAGAAGGAGAAGAGAGGAAATTGCGGAGCGGGCAGAAATCCGCCTACTTGATTTCCTGGAAAGGAAGTAGGATTAGATGTGAGGTGATGGGGGAAGGAGGGCGGGAAGGAGGGAGAGGGGGAAGTGAAGTTGCAGTGTGCTCCTCACTCAGAAAGAATGCCACTTCGGATTTAACCCTTCCCTTGCCACCTGGCTCAACAGGCTCACATGACTCATCTCGTCCCTCCAAAACTCTCTTGGTTTCTCAAGCACCTATTTCATCAGGTGTGTTTGACAGCCTGTCCTTCACAGCCTGTCTGTCTAGCTATGTTTTTGTCTGTCTTGTATATTGACATTTTCGTGTATACAGAGAAAAAGGCTAAACTCTTCTGTTGTCGGGATGAAGGACTCCACACACACGTTGTGTGCGGAGTCTCTGCAGCAGCATGAGACCAGAAGGTGTTGTGTGTGTTTAGAAACAGAGAAGTGCAGAGATTGTAGAAGTTGCAGTGGCATGGTGGTGGTAGACTGAGGGAGTTTCCACAGGCTGTGTGTGTGTGTGTTTCTCACTGAGAGGAGCCTGTAAACTGACCATTTCCCCTTACATGGGAATCTAAACATGCCCATGTCATCTTGATGGTGGAGGTTAATGTCAGGTGTCGGAATGGAAAGTATGTTTGTGAGTGTATTTGTGCGTGCATTAATACGTGTGTGTGTGTGTGTGTGTGTGTGTGTGTGTGTGTGTGTGTGTGTGTGTGTGTGTGTGTGTGTGTGTGTGTATGTGTGTGCCTGCATGTCTAAGGGGATGGGGTTGTGAGGTGAGTGTGTGTGTGTGTGTGTGTGTGTGTGTGTGTGTGTGTGTGTGTGTGTGTGTGTGTCTGGGGATGGGTGTGCGTGTGTGTGTGTGTGTCTGCATGTCTAAGGGGATGGGTTTCTGTGTGTGTGTGTGTGTGTGTCTGTGTTCTCTTTTCAGAGGGGAAATTTCCTGTCCCTGGAAGCAGTTCTCATCCTCAGGAATTTCCTGAGTGGGCAGACTGCTCTTCCTGAACAAATACTCCTTTTTTCTTCCCCTTTTCGTCCTGAAAGGGAAACTGTTCTTGCATGCCAACGGCCAAAAACCCAGTCCAGCCTCCCTCTTCCTGCTCGAAACCCACTCCACATGTCACTGACTGATGGGGGGGGTGTCTGGATATCTAGTGTGTCTGGATATCTAGCCTATGACAGGCCTGTACTTTTCCCCTGAAACACACATGCATGCAGATGCATGCTGACATGCACATACTCCCAGGGAGAGGATGGGACAGTGTGATATAACAACAGAACCATTCCCATAAACACACACACACACACACACACACAACTCTTGAGCTTTTTCTTTTTCTACTAAATGAACACAACACTCTTCAGCCACTAGAGATGAAGATATTCTTTGTCAAGGGCTTGACAGAGTTGGTCTTTTCAGCTGTGGAACGAGACAAAGATGCCTGAAAAGAATGCCTTAGTCATGGTATGAACACCAGTAGTCTGCTGGTAGTGCACAGTTTGTCATCTCTCTTTGGTTTTGGCAACTTACTCCAGATAATATCGGCGGCAGTTACACAATTACAGAAAAAGTGATAGATTGAAGATGTGACAGGGAAATACACTATACAGGGTGAATGAGAGGGAACTAGAGGTGCAGATTAATAGGACACATCGACAGAAAAGATGATCGATACAGACAGACAAAAATGCAAGGTGGAAATGTGGTGTTGGGGAAACAGTGGAGGGAGAATGGGGGAAGACAGGGAAAATATGAAGGAAAGGGAAAGACTGAAGAGGAGTGGAGTGTTAAAGCTGGAATAACAAGGGAAGGTCAAGCGCAGTCATTTTCTTACTTACAGGGTTACTCATCAAACAAAGGTGTGTGTGTTTGTGTGTAAGAGAGGGGAAGGAAAAGAAACAGAAAAATGAAAGTGAGAGAGGGAAGTATCCTTAGAAAGAAAGAAGTGTCCTTCAGTTACCAAGAAAAAGGAAAGGAATACAATACAGAGAAACAGAAACAAACAGGGAAAAAAGTGAGAAAGAATGTCATGGGTGTTATACCCTCCACTCTCCCCCCCTTCCCTCAGGTCCGACTCATCAGACCCCCCAGGTGCTCACAAACCTTTTACTCTGCTGTGGGGGGGGGGGGGGGGGTCACAAAGATAATTGATGCTCGGAAAGGTTTAGTCAGCTAGTCAATTTCAAATGCCTTTGCTAAACTTTGCTGTGTCTGTGTGAGACAGATGGATGGATGTTATTTTTGTGGGTGTATGATTCAAATCCCACCATCTCTGTTGAGGCGTTGGATCATCTCCTCTTTCACAGCTGCCTGATACAATACGAAAGGGTTACATATGAAAAGACTATTATTAATTATTCAGACCCTTCACTTAGTACTAAGTTAAAGCACCTCTTGTAAATTATCCGACAAGCTTGACACACTTTTCTTTTGGAAGTTCTTCTTGGGAAGATCATTCAGACTCAAACAGGGAGTGCACAGCCATTTTTAGGCCTCTCCAGAGAATCTCTACTGGGTTCAGGTCCGGACTCTGCCTGGGCCACACCATGACTTTCACAGAATTTTCCCGAAGCCACTCCTGTGTTTCCTTGGTCCTATGCTTCAGGGCATTGTCATATTGAAATGTAAACCTTCGCCCCAGTATCGGATCCTGAGCACTTTTGTTTATTTTTTTTTTTAAACCTAGGATTGCTCCATATTTTTCGGCATTCATCTTTCCCTCCATCCGAACTAGTCACTCTGTCCCGGTCACAGACAAACATCCCCTCAGCATGATGCTGCCGCCACCGTGTTTGACTGTAGGGATGTGGTCTTGATTGGTGAAACGTTGCACTGATGGTTGTCCTTCTGCAAGGTTCTCCCATCTCTACAAAGGATCACTGGATCTCATTCATAGTGACCATTGGGTTCTAGATTACCTGTCTAAATAAAGCACTTTGTCCCCGATTACTCAGTTTGGCCGGGTCGACCAGATGTTGGTGGTTCCAAATCTCTTCCATTTGAGAATGATGGAGGCTACCTTGCTCTTGGGTGCGTTCAATGCTGCAGAAATGTCCTTGTAGCATTTCCCAGATCTGTGTCTTCACACAATCCTATCTTGCAGGTTTAGGGACAATTCTTGAAAGGGTCTGAAAAGTTGTAAAAAATACACACTATCCTTTACTCATTTCATCATTGTGTGTTGTGTGTGTGTCCCTCTCTCTCTTCCTCCCTCTCTCTCGCTCTCTCTCTGTATCCTCTATGTATCCACACACACACACACACACATTCAAACATATTGCCTTTCTGTCAGTCTATCTGCCTGTCTGTCACACAAATGGGCTGTCATTAAATTCATGAAAAAAACAGGAAGTTGGTAGATGAATCATGGTGAGGAGGAAGTGTATTGGCTGTTGGGGGTGGGGGTATGCTGGGATGGGGGCAGGCAACAAGGAAACGAGATAGCTGTGATCTCATCCCCTCTCTCCTAGCCATTTATTCCAAGTGCCCGGTTGTTGCTATGGCAACGCGAAGCAGCCCACCCCCCCCTCGCCCTCCTTAACAGGAGTAACATTATGGAGGCTTCTGTGTATTAGCAACACAAGAATATGTCATCAAAGAGGATTGGGTGTCATTGCTTTTTTTGTGTTCAAGGATGGACACAAAGAGACAAAAGCCAAACAGGAGAGGTATCAAGAAGATTGTGTACCTTTTTCTCAGCTTGGGTCTCACACCAACCAGACTAACCAATCTGTCATTGTAAATGTAGGAATCTAGTCAATTCCTCTTCGCAAACACTACTTAGCTGGCCCTTTCTTTTTCGTTCTCTGAGTACAGATGACATTCATTCGATTAAAATAAATGTAAAATGTTGCACTTGGGCTGTAAAGGGTTAAAAAAAATGATATCTTATGTCTTACTCCCAGTTGGTCAAACTACCTTCGGTTCAATAATAGGGTTAAAATGGTAAGTAGTAGTTGTGGGGTTACATTGCAAAGCAGATTGAGACTTAACTAAACTGATCATTCTAATCATACGTATATTTAGAATGAAATCTTTCACGTATATAGAGAACTCGACATCCTCTACATATTCCTAGAGTCTATACATAACCTGTGACCGTGTATTTGCCTCAGCCTAAAGTGGTCAAGGAGCTTTTGGCGGTCCACTGAAGGTCAAGCTCAATGAGAAGGGAACACACCTGATCTTTGTTGGATATGCAGCCTCTGTTGTTTCAGTGGTTGGAGACAGACAGAACATCATTGAAGTAGATGTTGCTCCAGATGTTGTCTTGCAGTTGTTTGACTGGAGCTGGTGCTTTAATAGCATGTTGAGAATATTAGTCATTTAAATCATATTTTTGTTCATTATCCAAATCACCTGCTTGTCCTCTATTGGTTAAATAGTATTTGGTTGTATTGTGTTTAGTACATTATGTTAAAATAACATCTTATTTCTTGTCTTGTGACTTCTGTGAGAACTTCCTCTAATATTCTTGCCTCCTGTGGTTGTCCATCCGTCCACCTCCCCCCTCCCCCCTCCCCCCTCCCCCCTCCCCCCTCCCCCCTCTCTTCCTTTCCTCAACTCCCCTTTCCTCTCCCCCTCTCTGTCTTTTACTCCTTCTCTCACCTCTCATCAGTCTCTTTTTCCCTTATACACACCCCATCTCCTTTCCTCTCCCTCTCTCTCCCTCTGGCTGACTTTCTCTGCCACACCCTCCTACTTTTCCTCTCTCTCACACACTCTCTCTCTCTTTCAACTGTCTTATCATTCCCTCCCTTGCCATTCATCATCCTTCTCTCGCTTTCTTTCTCTCCCTCCCTTTCCTTCCTCCCACAGACTCACTCTCCCTCTCTTCCCGCTCTATCTCTCCCTCCCTCCCGCTTCCTCCCTCGTCTCTCCTTCCTTCCTTCCTTCCTTCCCTCTCTTTCTCTCCCTCCTCCCCTCTCTCCCTCTCTCTTTTGGTTTCTCCTACTCTTTTCCTCTCTACTTCTGCCTTCTCTCTTCCCCTCCTCTGGTCATTTTACTCACTCTTGAGTAACACACACACACACACACACACACACACACACACACACTCACACACACACACTCTCTTTCTCTCTCTCTCTGCTGAGTGTTGATAAAAGCGCCCACTGCATCGCCCTAACCTTCCCGCAGGAAGTTCCCTATGTTGAAACTGAGCCCAGGAAGGAGGAGGAAGGGGGTTGGGTAAGGGGGGGTGGACAACTTCCTGCCAAAGTGTGTTGTGGGAAGTTTTGTTTGGGCTCCTTTCCTCTCCTCTCCTCTCCTCCTCTCCTCTCCTCTCCTCTCCTCTCCTCTCCTCTCTGCTCTGCTGGGCAGCTGTCTCTCCGGGGTTGTGAGTGCAGATGGCCGGAGCTGACTGGATTAGGCGGCCGGATCCGCCGTGGTTGGCTAACGAGTTAGCCTGGCAACCTTTGACCCTCACTGTGGGCCTGGTCATAAATGATCCACGGGAGTGGCAGCAGCAGCATAGTGATGAGTGAATATGTGTGTGCACACTTAAAAACAAACACACACGCACGCACGCACGCACGCACACAAGCAAGCATACCCTCTAAACCCTTAAATGCATACCTTGACCAAGACCAAGAGTGTTTCACTCACATATGGCTAACACAGACAGCTGTGGCTGTTGGGTGTGTGGGTGTGTGTCTGTGTGTGGCTGTTGGTGTGTGTGTGACTGTGCTTGTGTGTAGTATTCAGTGTCAGTGTTTATTTATGAGAAACTTGTTTAACCTTTTCTCCTGTATTTGCTGATACATCTGGGAGGAAAACGGGGGTGTGTGAGAGAATGAGCCGTCATCCAAGACTCCTCTGCTGGTGTCACCAGGAGAAGTAGTTTGTCAAAGGCAGTGCAGCTGCGTTGGGATTGTCCTCTTCACAGTAGTTCTCATTCTTCAGATTATAATGCTGTTGAACTACTAGATTCAATTTAGGCAGAGTCCTTGAACACTTCCGTCCTAACAGATCATAAAGCGTTTAATTGAAATTACGATATACACAAACTATTTTTATCACAAATACACCATTAAATCTCTTTTACACTTCACATCTCTTTTAAATCTCTTTTACAATTCCTACAAATTTTTTTCTCACTTTGTAAACTTTAATCCCTGCCACCCTCAGTTAGCTGTTCGTGAGCAGTCCACCATCGGCTTGCTGTCTTTAATGTGTGATTTATGGAGAACAGAATTCCGAGAAGGTGAGACTTTAACCTCTTTAGTAGGTTAATCAACAGCTCGCGTATTCTCCAGCACGTCTGGCCACTGTGGATCAGGCACTACAGAGGCATTTCCATTCTTTTTTTTTTTTTTTTCAAGATGTTGTTTTGTTGGCCGTTGACAAGCGTCACTCAGTCTGAAGAGATACTTGCAAGCAAGGTCATCAAAACAGAGATGTAATGGAGAAAACTGACGATGTGAAAAAGCAAGCCGTTATTGTGTTATTGGTGTCATTTGCACAGTGCTCTTCTAGAGTGTGTGTGTGTGTGTGTGTGTGTGTGTGTTTGTGTGTGTGTGTGTGTTTGTGTGTAGGGGGCGGGGGGGTGGTTGAGAAGAGTGAAGCGTCTTGAAGGCAGTGATGCCACCCTCTGTGAAAGTGACACAGCAGAGTGTGTGTTACCCAAAGATAATAGCTGTTAATCTCCAGGATGAAATGTTTGAGCTCTATGATAAACTCAGACGTTTTGTTCTATTGGTCCACTTCACATGCTGTTAAAGATATCGGCTTTTCTCATTGACTAAGGCTTGGAGACATCATTGTGCAGACCTTGGTACGCAGAACACCAGTGGTTACGTAAAAAGTAATGCACAAAGTTGTCTAAAAAGTTTATGTGTGTGTGTGTGCGTGTCACTGTGCCTCTTTGAAAAATAAAGCAAAAACATTTAAAGCTTTACATTTTCAAGTGCAACTGCTTAAATTACAAAGTCGATGAAAGCAAATAGATGTTCATTTTTTTTGTGAGTAATATTTTTTGGGGGCGAGAAACTTCATGCTCTGAGAGGCCCTCTGGCATTTTGTGGCCTACTTTCGACTGTTTCCCTAGATGTTTTAGGCAGTGCACCAGTGCAGATGTTTGCTTCCTCATGCTCCCACGGCAACATAAAGTAAGGGAGGGGAAGAGTCAGTGCAGAGGAGAGTGCCTCTGAGTGTCACAAACACACCACCCAGTCCAACAACCTACACACACACACACACACACACACACACACACAAACACCACCTAGTCCAACAGACAAATTTACCCGGGGTCGCTTTATTCATTTATTTATCTATTTTTGTTTAACTCTACTTTCCTCTTTTCCCCCCTGTGTGCCCTCTTCTGATCTTTTCTTCCATCTTCTCTCTTCTCCTATTAATTATCTTCCTTTGATCACCTCTTTCCTCTTTCTTCTCATCCTTCCGTTTCTTTGCTTTTCCCCTTTCTGTCAGTTACCTCTTCTTCCCCTCCTGATACCTGTGGAACTTTTGTATTGTATCACAGTTCAACATGATTCTGTTAAAATGAAAAGCATCCCCATGCACAGAGAAAATAAACAAATGTAATGGATTTAAATTACGCGTTAGTTACATTACCTCTCACTCACTCTCTCTCTCTTTCCACTCACACACACTTTCACTCACACTTACTCCCCTCTTCTCTCACTTTTTGGAATTCAAATTCAAACTAGCTTTATTGCATTGACTTTATTGTATACAACATAATTGCTAAAGCAATTGCCATGTTAACAATTAAACACACAATACATACCCATACATGACAAACAAAACATCCAAGTATATGACAAAGAATACATGTACAGTACATCCATGACATATAATGCATGCAAATGCACGGCATGGAACATGGTAAGATTTAAAGGAATCTCTTTATTTCCCTCGCTCTCTCTCCGTTAATGACAAGGAATCCTGTTTTTAAATGGTGAACAGAGTGATTATTTTCAATCGTTTTTCAATTAGTTTTATATATAAAAGTCTTCCTCTCTCTCTGTCTCTATACCTCTATCTCTCTCTCTCTCTCTCTCTCTCCATCTCTCTCTGTCTGTGTGTGCAGGTCTGCAGCCAGTGTACTGGAGCCGTGATGACGTGGCCCAGTGGCTGCGCTGGGCGGAGCATGAGTTTGCACTGCGCCCTATCCCCAGCAGGAGCTTCCAGATGAACGGCAAAGCCCTGCTGCTGCTCACCAAGGAGGATTTCCGCTACCGCTCCCCGCACTCCGGTAAACACACCCTCACACACATACTCTCTCTGCCTCTCCTTCTCTTCGCATCCCTCTCTCTTCCTTCCTTTCTCTCCATCCACCATCTCCCCACCTGTTCAGGTAACCCCACCCTCACTGTCGTTCCTCTAACCTCCCTCTTTCTCTCTCCCTCTATCTCTCTCTCTCTCTCTCTCTTTCTCACTCTCTCTTTCTCTCCCTCTCCCTCTCCAACTGCTCCACACCTGCTCAGGTGACCCCGGTATCCTTTTCCACCCTGCACCCTTCCACCACTTCCCCTCTCATCAGTCCAAGAGCATGGTTACGTGCACCCACTGTCAGCAAAAAGGCCAAATGGTAGGAAAGGCAAAGTTCAGTTTTACTATCATGTCTTTGTGGCAGCAATGTAAAATAGAGGAGCAAAACACAAATTACACGCACATGGATGTTATATAGGCAGTTATATATATATCTGCATAGGTGATGTGTGTGTGTGTGTGTGTGTGTGTGTGTGTGTGTGTGTGTGTGTGTGTGTGTGTGTCTGTGTGTCTGTGTGTGTGTCTGTTTTTATTGGGGGGGGGGGGGGGGGGGGGGACATATGTTCATCTGATTTTGCTATAAGTAAGCTGTTCCAGTAAGGGGAAATCACGAACATGGCATTACCAGCCCTTCTCTTTTCCTTGTTTCCATTCTTTGCCTTGCCTCCATCAGTCATCAACTTTTTTTCATGTAGATTATTTAGTTTTTCTGGTTTATCATTCATTGGCCGTCAAAATGAAAGAATGACGTAAAATGTGTGTATTTATTTGTGCTGTCTGTTCTGTTTTGGATGATAGAAGTAAATGCAAACAAATGCAATTTCCTATTTTCTTCTCATTATATTTGTATAATCTATGAGTAGGAGAGAGGGCAAATTTGGCTCAATGCAATATTCAAAATGTGTTTTTCCATGATTTTGGTCGATAGGCAGTAGCTAACAAACAAACATCTTGAGATGTCTGAATATGAAAAGTAAATTGGGTTGTGTTCTTGTGTGAACATACTGGGGTAGTCCTTTTCCTCTCTGAAGCTGCCCATAGTGATTTAAATGCATTGTAATGTGATGCTCTGTTGGAGCTGAATTAGACCCACAGAGGAGCTGAAGTGACTTAAAGGGACCTAGCTGTGTGTTGTCTTTTGTTGTGCAGAGGAAGTACAGGGAGAGCTGCGTTAACGGTAGATAAGGAAGTGTGCGAGTGTGTAATCCGACCACAACCGTCACCTGGTAGCAGCATCAGGAATTTCCCCTCCAGCGCTAGCCAGTGGCAGCCCAGCCAGAAAGTGAGAACTGAAAAGTGTGTATGTGTATGTGTGTGTGTGAGTGTGTGTGTTATTTTATTTCTGAGTGTACAACTTCTCTTTCTTTTTTCACCAAGAACCCTTTCTTTTGAAGCTCAATCTAACTGCTAGGGAAGCAAATACACAAAAGTACTTGGAGGTTTGTTTGTTTGTTTGTTTTTATTTTTGTATTTACTATTATTTGCACAGCAAATGTCATGTCCTGAAATTGGTAAACTATTGCGTTCAATTCTTTCAGGAATAACTAATAGCAGTCTTATTGCAGTCTTATAGCTTCATCACTACATATGCGCTGGGCTACGATCCCATGATATAAGCATGTAGTAGTAGTCCTATGCACAAGCAGGTTACAGGTTAGTCACAGCCATCAGGATCTGTACCTAAATTGCAAAGGTTCCTTTACTGAACCCTGTGGTACTCCACAGTAAATCTCTTGATCACTTGTCGTCCACAGGGGATGTTCTCTATGAGCTTCTGCAGCACGTTCTGAAACAGAGGAAGCCCTACGTGTCCTTCTCCTCCACATACTTTCCGGGAAATTCATTCCATTCTGTCTCTGAGGCTGAGCTACAGCATCCAAAACTAGAAGGTCAGTTTGCAAGACAATCCTGTTCTACTTTGGGTGATACTGTAGAAGAATGATGGGCGTGGAATACATATATATATACATATGAACAGATATATAGACTAGATCATTACATGTAAGTTTATGATCAATTGGTGTAAAACAAATCTTGTCTGATTCTGTATTATTTCTTGTGGGGAGCTTTCTATGGCTGCCAAAAGAACAAGAGCGCACTGTGTTAATACAGTAATGTGTATTCATGATAACATTGTTTCCCACAGGTTTGATGATGATGATTGTTGAAATTGTGACATGATGTGGGTGTTTGCTTGATACTGTGAACATGTGTTGATCATAGAGATTAGAGATATGTAGAGAAAAAAGAAAGAAAAACAAAAGATCTAGAGAAATATATTGTTTCGGTCATGGGTGTCATGTGATTTTTAGTCAAGGGAGTTGCCCTTTTACTTGGTTGGAATTAATGACTAAGATGAAGCAATCACAGCTGTTTCTAACTATGCTGATACAGCTGCCACAGTAACACAGTGCAGGTAATAACAACAAAATTACCAAGACTTCGTTTTTCTCTACTGCTTATATGGAACAGAGCTCAATACATGATTCTGATTTGTTTGGAGCTGATGAGGGAATCTCTGACCATCTCAGGAGAGTAACACATGCTATTAGCTATTAGCACTAGACTTGCCACTTCCTCACTTTATTTTTACATTTGAACGTGCAGAGAGCCATAAATGTGAGACGGCAGATTATTGCGCTGGTGTGTTTCTAAGTGTGATTAGTCCCTCTTCGTTTATACAAATGTGACCTGTGTGCACAGTCTGTAGCAAACAGGTGTGTGTGTGGAAGGGGCGGGAAGAGTGAGTGTATGTAGGCAGGGGATGGGCTGGGTGTGGGCACAGGGTTTTGGAAGGGGGGGGGGGGGGGGGGTTGTAAATTCTAGTTTGGAATGTTGACAGAAAACCTGTTCCACAAGGAAGTGCACCTTCCTGTATATTTGAGTGGCTTTTGTTTTAGACTTATCTCTCTTCATGGCTGAAGTAGTATGAAACCACTTCAAATAAGCCGTTTGGAAAATGTATTGCAATATATTGTTTCAACCTGAAGTCTGCCTTTGTATGGTTTTATTGTCTGTGTCACTGTTTGTCTCCCACACTGAACCAAAACACTCCCAGGCTTCATGACTTTTGCAGAACTCTGCAGAGCTCTAGAAACTCCATGATGACATTCCATACTCATGATAGTGAAGCGATTATTTAGATCTTATCACAAAACCACTGCCCAACACTCATTCAATACCAAGAAAATAAGGTGATGTGATTTCCTGGAGGGGATGATTTCCTCTTCAAGACTAAAGGGGAAATTCCAGGTGCAACTTCTGCAACATCTCACTGTTGCTTTCATGAAGTTAAAGCACCACCTACTGGTAGTTCATTGCCTCACCAAACACATCCTTCCCATCATTCAAAAGTGTATGACGGGGCATGGTGCATAGATTTCAGTTCCTTTTTTTTTAAATGTATACAGATACCATTGTACTCACTAGTTGGCTTAGAAAGGGTAAACTCTACATCTTAAACTCTTCATATCACTGAAACACCTCTTGTCTCTGGCTGCAGAAACGGTACGACGAGCACCTCGAGGATCAGATGGTCCCGCCCAGCATCCCCCCACCATTGAGCTGTGCCACCGGCACCGTTCCCGCTCACCCCAGCACCACCCCGTCCCACGCCGTTCCCCGCCCTCGCTTCTCCATTCTCAGCTTGGTGCGGCCGAGGACTCACAGCAGGCGTCCTCACAGCAGCCCGACAGCAACCACCACACGCCCGAGGACCTGTACCCGCTCTCCGTGTCTCCGGCGCAGCCTGCCAATGGCCACTACAGCACCCGCGACTCTGGGGCGCCCAGGGGGAGGGGCAGCCCCGGCGGGGGGCACGAGGAGCAGACGGCAGCAGCGCGGGTGATCCAACTGATGCCCAGTGCGATCATGCACCCGCTGCTGCTCAGCCCAGGCAGGGCGGGCGCGGGGGGGGACTACCGGCACGGCCGAGGGGCAATGCACGCCTCAGCACACGAGAACGAGCGAGACGGGCATGGTGGCAAAGGCGCATGGCAGCAGCACCATGCGCTGACCTCGTCCCATCACCACCCACACCCACACCATCACAACCAGCTGGGCCAGAGCGGGCATCCGCACCACCCGCAGGGGCACCACACACACCACCAGGAGGAGGGGCGCTTCCGTAACCACGTCATTGTGCCTGTCTCGCCGCCTGAGGACCAAGGGATGCCCATTGGAAGGATAGCAGGTGAGGCTGGCAAATTGATGCCACTGCAGAGGGTCACACGCACACGCACACACACACACACACACACACACACACACACACACACACTGTAGGTGTTGAAAGTGAAATGTTGCTATACTGTTGCTAATTTCTCTTCTCTTCTCTTCTCTTCTCTTCTCTTCTCTTCTCTTCTCTTCTCTTCTCTTCTCTTCTCTTCTCTTTTCTTTTCTTTTCTTTTCTTTTCTTTTCTTTTCTTTTCTTTTCTTCTCTTCTCTTCTCTTCTTCTCATAATTATCACATGTAACTTACCTCTTGCGTGTGTGTGTGTGTGTGTGTGTGTGTTCCCATGCAGACTGCAGACTCCTCTGGGACTACGTGTACCAGCTCCTCTCAGATAGCCGGTACGAGAACTACATCCGATGGGAGGATCGCGAGACCAAAGTCTTCCGCATCATGGACCCCAATGGCTTGGCCCGACTCTGGGGCAACCACAAGGTACCCCACACACCCCAGAGCAGGGCAGATCTGAGGGGTGGCAATAGCATCGTCATTCTATTACATGTGCATAAACCTATATAGACCTATTTGGGTGTCTGTTTTTGGGGTAATATTAGGAAAAAGTCCATTGCAGTCTAAGACCAAGCACACTACCCACACTTCTGCATGTAGGAATTTCAGTTATTTAAAGTGTGTGAATCTGAACCAGCGGTGATTTCTTCAGTTTAAGTATGTCCCTCTTGTTCTGAAACAGAATAGGACCAATATGACATACGAGAAGATGTCAAGGGCAATGAGACACTACTACAAACTTAACATCATCAGGAAAGAACCTGGGCAAAGACTTCTGTTCAGGTGAGTGAGTGTCTCTATGAGAAAATAAAACTTTATTGTCTGTTAAATTTACATCAAACACAACTCTGTCTTTGACAATATGGCAACACAACGATCAGAGCTGAGAGCACAAGTGATTTTGGTTCTGCCCCCTCCATGGCTATGTATGCGAATCTGTGTGTGCATAGATGATGTGATGTATGTTTGTTGTGTATTTAACTGTGTGCATGATCAAATCAAATCAAATCAAGGAAATGGGGATGGGGGTACAAACACTTATGTTTGACACTTATGTGATATACGTGTTTGTATATGATCTATGTGAGTTGTCAATGTGATAAATGTTGATATATTTATGTGTGTCCCCCTCAGGTTCATGAAGTCCCCGGATGAGATCATGAACGGGACGTCGGAGCGTCTGGAGCACTTGGAGTCGGACACTGATGAGCAGAACTATGTGAAGGGAGAGAGCCCCAACAACGCTGCCTGCACGCGAGAGGTGTGTGTGTGTTGGTTTGTGTTTTATTTGTTTGTTTGTTTGTTTGTTTGTTTGTTTGTTTGTGTTTGAGTGTTTTCCACCAGTAGAGAAGGTGGACTGTTGTCTCTGTCCTTTTGTTTATACATGCTTAGCTCAGAGCATGAAAACATGGAGGGGACGCCACACATACTATTATTTCAAATAATAAGTAAATGTATTAACGAATGTCATACACATTAGTATAGTCAGTGTCCAGGGATGTCGTGCAATAGAGAAGGTGGACTCTTCATCCCATACTTTTCACATACTCATAGTCATTTTTGAAAACGTCCTCATGGCATCTTCCTTCAGTAGAGATGGTGGATGCATATCTGTGTCATAGTTGTCACACAGTCTTAATCATTTATAAAAACATCCTTATTAGTTTAGACTGATTTGATGACTCTTTTATTTGCAATTGCCATACGCTTTTATCCAAAGAACTTGATAGTTAGTAGAAGACTGTGTCTTCCTTGGAAAAAAGAAACAGTTGTAGAGTCCCCGTCCATGACTTGTTATTTAACTTGACTTGTCTAAATACTGATAAGATCACTGCACCTGTTTTTACCATCGCTACAATTCTGACATCAGTAGGACCACATGCCCGGCTTTGGTAACCACTTCTGCCATTGTTACCATGACTTATTTACAGTGCAAACTCCCCTTCCCCTGTCTTAACCAGAACCTTTGCCATTAGCAGTAAACCTACCTTTATTTCAGTAGTTTTAGTGTATTGTTTTATTACTTTTCATTTTTAAAATGACTAAAACACTCCACCCCCCCCCCCTCCCCCATTCTCTCCTGCTTTTTTTCTCCCTGTAGGAGGACTTTAAGCAAATCTATGTGAAGGAGGAGTGCTGAGCGGTGACTAGGAGACGTATGGACTGTTAATACCACAGATGCCTCACACGTGTGAACAATCAGTCATTCGGTCACTAGTGCGAAGCATGCCAACCTGCGCTCCCCTCTACTGGAGAGAAAGATAGAAAGAGAGAGGGAGAGATAGATGGATGGATAGAAAGGAAGAGGATGAGTAAACAGACACTTGTGTTTTAGATCAAGCCACAAAACTTACTGAAAAGAAAGTGACATGGCTAAAGAGCTGCCATGTGTTTTTTTTAAAGGAAAATCTTGCTTATGAAATCCTATTGGTGGCGAGAGAGGAAAGACCTTTATTTCATCTGCCTTGCTTGTACAGACGGCCTTTAGTCCAATCAATGGATTCACACCTTTTGCTGATTTTTTCCAGTTTTTATTTTGAACTTGTGAATATTGAATAAGGGTATGACTATTTGTGTTTTTAAAAAAGAGGGGTGAGATGTTTTGAAACTTATGCTGTTGGGACAAATGTTTTCTGAGTCCACAAATTTATTTCTGAAAATAAATATGGTCACTCCTGAGTCACTGTTGAATTCAGTAATGATGACAAGGTTAACAGAGGAGAGAATACCAATATATAATATATACATCTAAATATTCAGTGCATACAGAAAGTTTTCAAACCCTTTCAGGTTCCCCCGCATTTTGTTATGCTTCAGACTCATCATAAAATGGATTAAATTAATTTTTCTCTCATCAGTCTACACACAATACTCCACAATAACAAAGCAAAAACAGCTCTTTGGAGTGCATTGTTAATTTATTACAAATAAAAGACTCATAATCCAATTAAATAAGTATTCAGACCCTTTGTTACGACACTTGCAATTGAGCTCTGGGGCATCCAACCTCTATCAAAGGTCCATGAGATGGTGGTCTACAGCTTGATTGGAGTCCACCTGAGCCTAATTGAATTAATTGGACATACTTAGGAAAGCCCACCTGTTTATATAGAGTCTTACAGTGAAAACCAAGCCATGAAGTCAAGGGAATTGTCCCTAAACCTTCGAGAGAGGATTGTGTGAAGACCAGATCTGGGGAAGGCTTTAAGAAAGATTCTGCAGCATTGAATGTGCCCAGGAGTAAAGTCTCCATCATTTTCGAATGGAAGAGATTTGGAACCACTGTCAGTCTTCTTAGATCTGGCTGCCTGGCCAAGCTGAGTAATCAGGAACGAAGAGCCTTGGTACGAATGAGATCCAGAGTTCCTTTGTGGGAATGGGAGAAGCTTACAGAAGGACGGCCATCAGTGCAGCACTCCACCAATTAGGCCTTTATGGTAAAGTGGCCAGACAGAAGCCATTCCTCACTAAATGACCATCCACTGGGAATTTGCCAAAAGGCACCTGAATGACTCGACTACGTGAAGCCAAGCCTCTGGTCTGATCCAATGAAGATTTAACTATTTGGCCACAAGGCCCAACTGTGTGTGTGTGTGTGTGTGTGTGTGTGTGTAGGCACTAAACATCCCCTCATTAATACACTCCCTACAGTCAAATGGGGGGGGAGATGTTTTTTCTGTGACGGGGATGCAGGAAAATATGGAGTAATCCTGAGTGAAAACCTTTCCCCAAATGCACAGGATCTCAGGCTGGGGAAATGGTTTACATTTCAGCGAGACAATGCACTGAAGCATACCACCAAGGAAACACAGGAGTGGCTTCAGGAAAAGACCTGGAGAGGCCAAGCAAGAGTCTGGACCTGAACCCAATGAATAGAGCATCTCTGTACCTCTAAAAAATGGCTGTGCACCAAATTCCCATCCAACCTAGTTGAGCTTGAACGATTCTGCCAAACACAATGGGAGAAACGTCCAAAACAAAGTTGTGCCAAGCTTGTAGGATCATTCACAAAAAGCCTTTGCCATTGGCTTTAACCGAGTGCTAAGTGAAGGGTCTGAATACTTGGGTAAATGGGATATTCCAGTCTCTTATTTGTAATACATTTATAAAACGCTTTTAAATCCTGTTTTTGCTTTCATTATGGAGTATTGTGTGTTGACTGATGAGAAGTGAATCGAATCCATTTTGAAACATAACAACATGTGAAACTTGAAAGGGTCTGAAACCTGTATTTTTTCACATATCTGTTACCAAAATGCGTAAGAATAATTGCTGTGTTGAAGCTAAAACGGGGGGGGGGGGGGGGGGGGGGGGAGACTAAGGGGATGTAACTTTGTTGTCCACCAGATGACGCTCTCTCTTCACGGACTAGTTTGTGCATAGGAATCTCATCAGTGTGTTTTTTTATTCACGTACCCTCTGTGGGAGAAAAATCTGAAATGTAATAGCTCATCACGTTGATGTACACACCGCCAGGGTGTGAGTCTGCCAAACCCTTCTGAGTTAATCTTATATACAGCCATTTATCAAGGAAAACACCTTAAGGTGCATCAAACTTTCCTTTCTCATGTGAGTGTGTGTCAGTGTTTGTGTGCGCCAACTATTTTGCATGAGCGTGGTGATGATGGGGTGGGTAGGTTGTGCGTAACGAAGACGGGGCGCAGTTGGCAGAAGGTACGTGCGCACAGAGATCTTTTAGAGTCACTTGAAACTAGACCACTGGCAGTGCACACATTCAGAAAATGCTGTCTCAAACCATGTGCCAATATGTGTGGTCAGGCGTAAATCAGCAAACTTGGTCTGAATAAGCAGTCTCTACATCTCTCTACGAGTGTCATCCTTCAAAACATTCCCAAACGCGAAAACCTTACTGAAGGCGTGAAGTGCGAACCACACGCCAAGAGAGCAAGACACTTATCTCAAGACACTGAGTTATCGAAATCCTGTCAGAAGTGACAGAGGGAACTATTTCTTCCACTCTTCGGACACATCTATTTGGAGTACACAATCCGCCATTCATCGAAACTGGAACTATTCCGTCAAAGTTCGGGTGATGTCGATGTCACACTCACATTGTCGGTTTGTAATTGTGCCCATGGATTACCGAGCGTTGCTCTGAAACCCTGGCAGGGACTGAGGTAATCCCAGGAAGCGGGACACCAGGTATGTTGTAGTTTGCTGAAACATTCCTCGATTCCAAAGTGATATTTTAATCAGACTTCAAATCGCCATAGAATGACGGATACAAAATGTTAATTGCGTGCAAAACTCCGCAGCGTTGTTCACAGTGTTCTCGATTTAGCAAATTAAAATAGCCAATCTTTAATTTAAATTCTAATTGCTCTGAATTGTGCAGCTCAAGCGTAACATGACAAATGTGACATGCATGTTTTGGACATTCACGACGGATGAGCTCCTGGGTGTAATTTTGAGTTGATGGATTGATATAACTTTTGATGACGATGATCAATTCAGAATTCAGTTCTATACAGTGTACTAGTATGTATTTCCCATTAATCGTTTTTAAATCCTTCTTTTATACTCGTATATAACTATGTGTGAGGATACTCCTTTGCTAGTATGAGGTATGACAAACTGTCTAAGGGAGAGTCTGCATCATGAGAAAATTTGTTTTAAACACGAAAATAGTGAAACAACAGCAAACGGGACTAGTCTATGACGGACGGTTATTTTATGCGTCAAAGATATTACATTTACTATAAAGATGAACACATTTTTATAAAACTTAATAATACAGTTATGACATTAGTGTCTCCACCAAATCAGACGTTACTAGGTCAGGTATAGGAAATGTATGTGACTGCATGCACCTTCATAAAGATAGTAAATTACACTGTTTATGATTGTACTGTTGAACACAATCAAGTGGACTGTTGTAGTTTCTAGTCTCTGCTGACGATGCCTAAAACAGGGTAATATAATTCATTGGCCTAGGAATTTCTATAAAGTGTGAACCTTCTCACTTCTAGTAGAAACTGCCGTTGATAGATCAGAAATAATGTTCTGTTCAGACGTTCTGTCCTGTGAGGTGGCAAAAGCACACGGTCTTTTTCTCTTGTCCCACAGTTTGATACAATCAAATCTCTAGAAGATATGTTGCCGTTTAGAAACAGTGCTATCAATGGCATTACCTGTTTTGTCTGTAACATTTTATCTTAAGTCATGGAATGTGGCTGCTTGATTTTTAGGCTTTACAGTCAATCTTTTAAGCATTCCGCTTCTTACCGGTGTTCTGTTCTCTCTCTCTCTCTCTCTCTCTCTCTCTCTCTCTTCCCCCACATGTTGTCTTTGCCACCTGTCTCTCTGTTGCCTTCCTCTTTTACATCAAAATGGCAATCAGCCAAAGTGTAACTTAACTTGTGATGTTAAGGCTCACTGGCTTTTATTAGTGAGAAAGTCCAACGGATCATCCAGGTGAATTTTTGCAGAATATTGGTCACATGTCACCCTTGACTTTCAGAAGCCTAAAATGTCCTTGTAATGGTTTATAATACTTTGTGTAGAAATGTGTTCATTCTGCTAACTTGTGTTTGTGTAGTTTGGGCTATTAATAGTTATGCAGTGATTCTTGGTCTTCTTTCCAGATGGTTGTAGTTTAATAGGATGATTGACTTCCGGCCACTTCTGTCCTAGAAACCCATGTTGATTGAGTGGCCTGTTCTCACCCATCCTGATATGCCCTCCCTCTCTACCAACTCCGTGTTCTTCACTTCTTTCTCTCCCCCCCTCTCTCTGTAAGTCTGTTAGTCTCTTTCTTCTTTCTCTCTCTCCCTCTATCTCTCCTGTTCCCCTGCTTTCTTTCTCTCTCTCTCTCTCTCTCTCTCTCTCTCCCTCTCTCTCTCTCTCTTGCTCCCCTGCTCTCTCTCTCCCTCTCTCTGTCACACACACACACTCTGTTTCTCTCTCCCTCTGTCTCTCCTTCACACATGCACACACGTACACAAAAATGATCTCCCTCTCTCTCTCTCCCTCTCCTTCTCTATCCCTCGTTCCTCAGCCTGTCACCCAGTTGCTGTGATCCCGTTTCATGGTGTCGCGCCGCCAGCAAGTCTTTCCCTCCGTCCTTGTGTTTATCTCTTCTCCCCGTCCGCTTTAGAGGGAGCTGGGGTCTCTGCGTGTGGTCCGCTGGTGCTTTCTCAAATGCGCTTATTCACGGACACACACCAACCCCTCTGCCTCTCACTCCCTGCTCACAGACACGCTCACACTAACTCACTCACACACACACACACACACTCACACCCAAACAGATGTCAAGTTTGCTCAGAAGGCCATAAAACTCCTCTGTGCTTGAACAAGTTCAACTTCAGCTCTAGTTTTATGTCAAATCAAATAAAGGTATTTAGAGTCAAGCTAATTAAAGCAACAGTATACAGGTTTTTCCTTTTTAAATTTAGATTTAGTGTAGTGTAGTGTAATGTACAGTACACACAGTTAACTATGACAGACGCTCATGGTTGTTAAAAGAGCTAAGGTTGCATTGACTGACACAGTTTCTCAATGAAACGTAAAGGTCCTGATATTATCCAATCAAACGCATCGTGTCTTCCGTTCCAGTCAGGGGGTCTAAACCAATCATTACTTAGATTTACTTCCGGGCAAAGTGGATCGTCTGGCTTCGACCCATCGTCTTGAGCTGCTCCATGTGCTCCCATCTTGAAAACCAAAAACTCGAGTGCCGTTCTTCTCTTCCTATATAAAACGTCATAGACGTTCATCGAAACTGTTACACCCTTACACAATATCCACAAAACAGTGCTATGATCAATCAAACCTTTAGAAACCATACTGGTGAGCTGACCTTATTAATGTGATTGTTTTATCCCCCGTGCCTTCTCCAAACTCATTTTGATGGCAGAAGGTCTTGTGATACAATCACGTCTCATTCCTACTATGTAGTTTGTCATTACCTTAGGTCGGAATACCCACAAAATTGTAAGAACTGCTTTGACAGCACTGCATAATATTTCCTCAAAACATCACTTAGCAATCTGTTTATTTTTTAATGTAACTGACATTTGTGCTTTTGATAATGTTTTAACTTTGCTCACTAGCTTTAGATGAAAAAAAAACATTCCATGATCAATCTTTGACATAGGCCTGTTAAGGCTAAGCATGACTATATAGACAATGCTTCACTGGCATTAAAACATCTAGATGCTGAGACACTGCATCAGCACTGTCATCACACTGAACCCATTATCACATCCATTTATAACTCTGGGTTAGCTGCTTCTCCTGCTTAGGCACAGACTTCAGAGGACGCCATGTTGTTGTATGAGCCACCAAGTTTTTGTGATGTGGAATTATGGGCAGAAGTATGACCTCCTTTGCCAATAGTACGCCAGGAGTGTTTGTTAAAACTGCCCTTTTTCAAGCATGATTAATTCATGTACTTCTGTAGTAGAACTGAAGCTAAACTTCATTTCATCATTTTCACATTTAGGACATTTTAGTGACATGATTACAATTATTAGGTCCTTATCAATTGTACAATTCATCACCATTCAGCTAGTTATAAAGCATTTAACCATCACTTCCGTTTTCCCCTTTATAGGTTAATTTTCATTGTGATTCCCTTCATCTTTTCGCTCTTAGAGGAAAGCTGTGCCCTGATTGGGTGGTTATATTCCTGTCAAGGCTCCGAGACGTTGTGTGTAAAGAGCTGCAGAGTGTCGCCACTTTATGTCTTTGTGAGGATTACGCTGACTGTCATTGTGTAGCAGGCTATTTCTAAGGACTGTGAAAGGGTGCCTGCAGTCTTTGCTCTCTTAGACTATTGCAGCTCAACTGGTAAAGCAAGGTGCACATGACACTAAGTCCATGGGTTTAGTTCACAGGTAACACCCTTACTGATGAAAGGAATCTGCCTTATCCGTATTATCATAATTCATTATATGCAGTATATTTAAATATGTGACACATACAAACTAACAATATATTTGACATTTACCAATTAACAGTGTGTATATAATCAGCACACTAGAAATTAGCTAAAAATAGTGGGTAGCAACTCAGGTTACAGTTTTTTTTTATAAATAGCTGATTTAGTACAAAAATGTTGTTTTGCGGGTAGCAGTGGATCTTCTTCCACTTGTTAATTTGATGCAAATTGCCTACCCATACAAACATGAATGTTTGATTTAACTAGGGATGCACGATATTGAATTTTAGCCGATATCCGATATGCCGATATTTACGAGCTCATTTTGGCCGATTGCCAATGCCGATACCAATATATACACCTCAGCTTTTAAATTATTGAAAAGTCTCTCCTGTATTAGAATTAATCTGTTATTATGCTAGGGTATTGCTGTAAATACAGGACATTACAGACCTGGGGCCGTATTCAATAAGCCTTTTATCTTACCACTAGGAGTGCTCCTAACTCGCGCTAAAACCTTTTACGTAGGAGTAATTTCTTAAAAGTGATTCACAACGGCTCTGAGACCTACTCATACTAAGGATAATACCAACTCCTAAGCTTAAGATAAAAAACTCTGTTGCTATGGATGACGTCGCTTCTCATGCACGAGTTTAGAAGGGGTGAGGACGGTGATTGGTTGTTGACAGGCTCTCTCATTAAAAACTCATTCGTGACGTCTCTCTAACAATCCCACTATATCGACTGAAAATAAGAGAATAACCTAGGCTTCAAATTAAGTCATATTAAATAGTTATGGACAGTGCAGTTAGCAGAATGCACACGCATGATGACAAGTTTGTGCATCCAACGGGAATGACACTTTGCACGTTAAGAGAAATATAAAGCGATCAATATAAAATATGGCAATTGCATGTAATCAAGGCAGTAATAATTAAAGCACCCAGCAAAATGTAAGGCTATTATATTTCCAGCCCTTGACCACTTCAAATATCAGCACATGCGGCCCTTTAAGCCCTCCAATCTTAATTGATCAAAGCGAAACGAACGTGAAACGTATAGCCTAAGCGAAAGCCTACTGGTCCCAGGACCAATAGCCACTGTCACCCCAGCGGCATCCAGCTGGTAAGTTCTCAAAAACCTGCTGCAGACCACTCTCCGTTGAAATGCACAAGTCATCGGTACATCCAACTGTTGGATGATGTGGGGTCTACAGTGCGTTGATAGTTTGATGAATTAAACGGCTGAATGATGATCCCCAGTGTCGTCATTTGCGTTTTCTGCGAAGCCAAATAGGCTATCTTTATGTTTCCAAACATTTCACTTCAGGACACATCGTTGTTTAAAGGCGTCATTGCATCCCGCGCTAATTCTACGACAATATTAATACCTTCATGGTTTAAGCAATGTCTTTTATCAATTCCAAGTCGGCTGCAGCCATCTTACGATTTTTTGTGAATAGGTCTTAGTGACTTAGGAGTCCTCATGAGGAGTTTTAAGCTGTCCTAGACTTAGGTGCTACTTTTAGGGATAAAATATTTTGTGAATTGCTCTTAGTAAAAAAAATTAGGAGTCCTACATTTAAGACTGACACGCCCATTATTTTTAGGAGTTTCTCCTAAATTCGCCACTTATAAGCTACTTTTAGCCCTAAGATTCTTTGTGAATACGGCCCTTGATTTGTATCATTTTAGAAATAGACGTTCACTCATGAAACTGAAATGGTTTCAAATATGGCAGATTTATTTATATTTTCACGTCACAATTTTCATACTTGAACAGTACCTCCTTGAACTTGAACAACTACACTCTGGAAATGCAGCTTGGCTTACTTGGCAAGCTAACGTTGGTTAACTGACTTACTGTTTAATAACGTCCCTTCTTGGATTTCTAGACTAATCTATGTAACGTTATTGCCAAGTTAGCTGTATAAATTCCATAAATGCAAAAGTGAGCCATGTACAGATAGTGTGGGCTTGTGACATAATGTTTCACATCCCGTGAAATTAGGTATCATCAACTTCTCTGGTGTCATGTAGCATGCAAGCTAACAAGCTAGTGTTGTCTAGCTAACTCCGTAACTTATTAACGTCTATTGAGCGACAGGTAATGTTGTAAAGCGTGGCACGCGGGTGGTCTGCATCTATGCAAGCAACCTACGTTATGGCCAAGCTGCATTTCCTCCTTTTAGTCCTGAAAAGTTTTCTGACAAATAGGCATTTTGTCATCATCCTCTGATACTGTGAAGTAGGCTACTGCCACACAGCCGACGCTCATAAACATTTGCTTCGCGTGCGCATAATTTACACGTCACCTTATCGGCCAGGTATATCGGCAGAAATTTTTCATATCTGCAGATACCGATAATTCAGTTTTGAAGCCGATATCTGCCGATACCGATGTCTTGCCGATATTATCGTGCATCCCTAGATTTAACTATCGGAAATACTGCAGCCAGTGGTAAATAAAAGGATCTCTATTAGGTTAGGTTCAAAGTAGTTGAAATGCTAGAAACAAAGGGAAGAAAAGAACAAAAAAGAAAACTGGCAAAGGAAGGAACGTGAAAAACAAGAAGCAAAGAAACAAAGAACAGATTAATAAATGTGTGTATGAATGAATGAATGAATGTGGTTAAGTGAGGGGGGATAACAGAGGAAGGGAGGATGGAAGAAGAGAACAAACGGAGAGCAATGGCGAGAAGCAAAGGGCAAACGCATGATGGGTACTAGGAGTGAGTTCAAAGCCTCTATTCCACTACTGATGCTTCCTTTCAACCTGGGTGATCTCTTGGAGCTGAGTACAGGAGAGAAGGGAAGATGAGAGGAGGTGTGAGGTGAGGAGGGGAGAGGAGAGTAGAAAAGGGAAGAGGAGAGGAGAAAAAAGTGTAGTGAAGAGAGGAAAGGGTCAAACAGGGTCCATGGTTTTTGGAAAGGAAACAGTGGGCACCTTTGTACTGTCTATTGTGTTCTGATGACCACCCAATTCAGATAAAGTTTGAACTGTAAGCAGTTACACAGCTGTTATACTCTGTACAGAACCTAGGTATCAAAGATGTGTAAGACATCTGAGCCACCTGCTTATCCCTCTCAGACATCATACATCCAATCCTGTTGTCAAACACTCCTGTTATTTCTGGCTTGTGCATTATTAATGCTAATATTGTATTAATTAATGTAAGCATATTTAATATTTAACATTCTTATTCCTGTGTTACGGGGTGAAAATAAGAATCATCGGTGAAATCACAGCTTATGACAGCTTGGACTTTGATTATTTCTGAATCGAACCTTAATGTGTTGGGTACTCTCTACTGTCCAGATCTTAGAGGGTGTGTGTGTGTGTGTGTTCCCATGCCTGAGAGTCGGATGCAAGCCAGCCCAAACCCTTAGAGTTGATGTTGTAATCTTAGTTGTGCAAATGAAATGAGCCAAATATTTTGATATGGGATACCAATATGGTGTATTCATTTACTATTACAGACTGTATCATAATTATCTTATTCGGATTTAGATTATTTCACCTCTTATAGTTTTCACCGTATGACTTGCTGAGGTTCCATATTGTCCTGTTTATGTTGTTTCAGTTTCAGTTTGTTTATTTGATTAAGAGAGACGGTGTACATTAATAAACATTAAAATGTAAATGCACCCAATTATAGCCAAAAGGCTAGTTTCCATTGGGAGTCCCCCTGCCAGAGTGAGAAAGGCTAATCAACCTATAACCTAAGGCATTAACTTATATATCAAACATAAACTTGACAAAAAAAATTAAATAAGTGAATAAAATAAAATAAAATCCCAATATACAAGTTCTATTGCTTGATGTGAAGTTCAATATATATCATACATAGTGCTGTGTATGTTTCACTGCTGCATCATTTGTGTGTTTTAAAAGCAATCGATGTCAGGGACATCTCAATGATGTGCTGCCTTTTTTTTTGTTTCAGTACATGCTGTCACGGTGTGTCATCAAAGTGCTTGGTGAATTGGGCTTTTATACAAGGGAGAATGGGTTGCATTTTGAGTGACAGTAATGAGGTGATGAAGGCAGTCCTGGTGGTCATACACACACACACACACACACACACACACACACACACACACACACACACACACACACACACACACACACACACACTCACACACACACTCACATTCAAAGAGACACACGCCTGCTGTCCTCTCTTTCTCTCTGTTTGTTTCTGTCACACCCACTGACAGACACTCTCTCTCTCACACACACACACACACACACCGCACGCAAATGTGCGCATGCGCGCGCGCACACACACACACACACACACACACACACACACACACACACACACACACACACACACACACACACACACACACACACACACAGCCAATTACCCACCAGCAGCTGTCTTGTCCAGTCAGACTGGTGAGGTAGGCTGAAGTGAGTCCCTGCTTCCTATCTTTCCCCCCCAGTTCCTCACTTTTTAATGATCCCAGATCAGTCTGGGGGAGTTACCTTTCTTCTCTCCTCTTTATTCATCAATATCTGTCTCCAGCAATATCGACTGTTTCATTTAATCGAAGGACCATAGGAGACTGTTGGTGACTCTGAGATAAAGTTATGGGCATATTTCTTATTTGTGTGAGTGGTACTGCATCAGCAAACTCAAACATGTGGGCAAGCCAATATATTCTTAAAAATATATATTTATTAAAGATGTGGAAAATGAATTATGAATGTAGGTCAAGACACTCTTCATATTTCAGGCAATTCTCTCTCCCCCTCCCCACACCTCTCTCTCCTTTTCTCTCTATCTCTTTCAATGGTTTCCAAATGGTGTTATAAATAAAGAGTTTCAAAAGTCAAAGTCTCTCTCTCTCTCTCTCTCTCTCTCTCTCTCTCTCTCTCTCTCTCTTTGGTATTTTGAAGGTGAGCTGTAAATGTTGTATGATGTTCTGCACATACCATTTACACCAAGGCGTTAGTTCATATGTGGCAGCTGTGTGAAATTCATATTCAACTGATATGCATATCCAGGGTATCTCCCCCTGCTTTAAGCAGACCTCTCACTTGCTCACAGTGTACCACTTAACTCTCTCACATTTAACTGGGCTCTCATATTTTTACATATATTTTCATACATTATTTTTTTTTCTTTGCTTCTGCTGGGGTGTGCTAGAACTTGTGTGTGTGTGTGTGTGGGTACACGCAAGCAAATGCATATGTGTGGAATAAAGTAGAGGTGCACATCATTCTGACAAATCTGTGTTGTAAGTGTGTGTGTGTGTGTGTGTGTGTGTGTGTGTTTGTGTGTGTCTGTGTGTGTGTGTGTGTGTGTGTTTGTGTGTGTGTGTGTCTGTGTGTGTGTGTGTCTGTGTGTGCGTGTGTGTGCGCGCACACGTGCGTTTTGAGTATTTGTGAGTTTATGTGCTTAAATGTGTGTATAAATACTAGCTACATACCTAGAAAAACCAGAGGCAATCTCGCTCAGCCATCTCAACCACTGCTGCTGCATCATTAGCCAAGCCTCTCATTTCAGATCAGAGGCAGCATGCATTAGATCTCTACACAAACTTACATTTCCACATCCACTCAACCATCTCCCTTACCTCACACCCCAGTGCCAAAAAGGGAAGTTGTCATTTCATTTTAAACTAATCATCTTTTTTTTCCTTTTTCTGATCTTTAAGTGCCTCTCATGCTCGGTTCAGTCGTAGGCCACCAGGTGGTATTGCAGGGGGAGGAGGTGGTAGCGTGTGAGTATGACATTTGACTGAGGGAGACCTGCTGCCATGATGAGAGAGAGAGAGAGATAGATAGAGAGAAAGAGACGAAGAGAGAGAGTGAAGGAGAGACTTAGAGAGAAAGAGACAGAGAGGGAGGAAACAGAGAGTGGTAGAGAGAAAGAGTTGTTAAGTTTGTAAAGGAACTGCCAGTCAAACATGGTGGTTAAAGAAGACTAGCATGGAGAATCAGAGATGGAGCAGTATAAACGAAATCAAGCAATTGGATTTTTTCAGTTCGTTCAGACGTTGAACCAGGAAGTGGAAGTTATGAACTAAATATGTCTTAGATCAATGACTTGACCTCATCTTCCCTTCGTGCTCATTCTCTAGAACATTCAAGTCCAATTCCTGAGTTCTGGAACAATCACGCGGCTCTGTTTCCATGGCACACGGACTCACTGTCACATCCTATCTGCAGCAGGCTTATTCTGGGTCCATCTTTGGGGCACGCTTTCTCACACTGCCCTGGCAGCTACGCTCCACAGCTGAGCTGACACCGTGCCGTAGCAGGACGAGAGGAGACACAGTGAGAGGTGCTAAAACCTTCCCCTCTCCCAGCCACTGCCCCCGTCGCCGATGCCAACTGTGACCCAGATGAGCTCTCCGAGTGACAGGCTCCACTCCGACCCCAAGGAAACACTCAAAGGCTTTAAGTGACCCCTCACGTCCGGGGGAAAGGGGGGTGGTGTGAAGGAACACTGAAAGCAATCGGACACCACAAATTAGCCTGTCACTTAGCGTGGATTAAAAGCCCTCGCTAGACACAAGGGTAGAATAACTTTGGCTGTTCCTTCGGCCATCGCCGTTCAATTGTTTAAAGAATGGGAGAAAAGAAAGCTCAGGAGAACAAAATTGGGTGGGGGGAATGCAATTTCATTTTTAATGCTTGTGTGCACACACCTCTTCTGAATTGCCAGTGAGCTTGTTTAATTAAATAGATTTTTTTTTGTTAAGTCTCCTTTCTCTTTTTCTCTCTCTCTCTCTCTCTCTCGTAGTCTATCTTTCTTTCCCCTCAACTCTCTCTCAGTGTCTCTCTCTCTCTCTCTCTCTCTCTCTTTCATGTAATCTCTTCCCTCTCTGTATATTAAAATAATGCCTCGCTGGTTCGAGCGTAACACTGATGCATTCTCTGTGTCCTAAGCACACTGGGCCAACCCAATTACACTGAATGCTCAACATTATCCTCCCCTCTGCTCAAAACCCCAGCACAGAGTTCAAAAGCCAGTCTACACAGGACAGTCATATTTACTGACCTCAATGTGAAATGGTCAGAGCCTCAACCCTGACTGTTTTAGAACTCAAGAACACTGCCTGCCTGTTTTAGAACTTTAAAACACAAATGATGATTGGCTCTGAACACTCTGATTAGCATCTGGTTAAATTATACTGTGGTTAAGAACAGTGGCAGAAAGAACAGCCCTTGATTTTCTCTTGTTACAGAGCAGTTTTTTCCTACCTTGCTCTCTTTAGTGAGGTTATACAGTAGGTGTGAAAATCAGTGTAGGTCAAGGGCTACTCCCTGTCTCCTGTCACTGAAGGGAATAGGTCATTTGAAGACAAATCTCACACACACACACACATACACACACACACATTGTATATCTAATGAAGTGTATGACATTCTCTTTAAATTAAGTTCATTCCATTGCGTGATTCAAACATGACACAGGGATGTAGTTAGGGCTGAACAATTTGGGAAAATAATATAATTGCAATTTCCCCCCAAAATATTGCGATTGCGATTCGATATGGGATTTTTAAAAATGTTATCCTCTTTTTTTTCTCCAACAAAACGTACTGAATGATTTAAACATGACACAATATTAGATACATTTAGTGTGAAATATTCTTTCCCACATTTTACATTTGTATTTAACTGCTCATTACAGAAACAAATCGGTGGCTTTGCCACTGTGCATTTAAGTTATTTAAACAAAGTCAAGTTTTTACTGTCTGCCGAACTAGAAAGCCATTAGCATCTCGTTAGTGATTAGCAAGTGATCCGTTATGCTGCTTAAATCACTGTGTGCAAAATGTTCCATCAAAATGCAGAAGTGAAAAAACTTTTCTTTCTGTCTTGTACCAGACATCGTCAACCTGTTTTCTAAAGACCCAGGTGTTATTCCCAGAATTACTTTCTGTTGTGGAGTAAGGTATTGTGTTACAATACACGGTTTAGTGGGCAAGACAATATGTCGTATATTCTTCGATATCCAGCCAACCTTGCGTCTCTATCTTTTTTCAACCAAGGTCTCCAAACATTTGTTAAAAGGGAACCGTTGAAATACACCTTCCCAAGGTTGTGTGTGTATCACGGATAGCAAGTGCAGACATCTGTTCTCTGCTTCATCAAAACAGTGTGCCAGAAGATTAAGCAACACACACACACACACACACACACACACACACACACACACACACACACACACACACACACACACACACACACACACAGAGAGAGAGAGGAGAGACTGCCATACTAATCTCTGACTTATTTTTCTTTTTTTAACCGTAACAGTTGTGTTTTAAAGCCACATTTGCATTAGGACTACATCAACCATTAGACATTGGACAGGGAATGTAAACCATGCATAGAGATTTGCTGGGAATAATGTGCAATTGGAGATACCATTACACCTTAACATAAATTGGCACCTTAAAATTTGTATGTGTGTGTACGTATGTGTGTGTGTGTGTGTGTGTACGTGTGTGTGTGTGTGTGTGTGTGTGTGTGTGTGTGTGTGTGTGTGTGTGTGTGTGTGTGTGTGTGTGTGTGTGTGTGTGTGTGTGTGTGTGTGTGTGTGTGTGTGTGTGTGTTAGAGAGAGAGAGAAAGAAAGAGCGAGTTCTGAATCCAATTTCCAATGCTGCTCTGATGTAATCTGTGACAACATTAGCTAATGTTGGTAATGTTTGGGAACACTGATCTATTATTAAAGTTTATTTTTAATTACATTTAGTAATTAATTATCCTTGTCATAGATTGTAACTATACCGCTACATTCAATGTAACATGTGTGAAAGCCCTTTGATGCTCTGTGACTACACCCTAACTTTTACTTTAACCTAACCCATTAAAATGAATCAGTGTGCTTCCACCCTTTGCACTGTGCATGATGGTACAGCTGAGGGTATGTAGAGTAAAGTGTAGCCATTTGAACATTCTGCCAATGCATATATGTGGCATGATGCGAGACTGGGATTTGATGTGATGTGATGTGATGTGATATGAAATGGCTGCAGTGTAGTCAGGTCTTGAGGTGTTAAGGCTGAGGTTAAATAAAGACACAAAACAGAGGGAGACACAGCGAAAGGGTTTCTTCCCTAATGTTAATATCATAATGATATATCATACTGCGTATCATCCCTGGGGTCATACCTTACATGTGAAACAGTATTTAGAAAACTAATGGCAAACTACAGAGCCGTAGACGCTAATCGCTGTGCTGCTCAATGACTGGAAACCTGCACACTAGCAGAGCTTTAAAGTGAATCAGTGACAGCAAAAACTGTTGCCTTTGCGATGTGCCGAAAGTCATTTAGGAAGATTTATGACACCGGGGGTGAGTTTCGCTCTCTGGGAGTCATCGCTGATGAGCTTCACTGGGGATAATTGCCTAACAGGTATATCAGTCACTACAGCTAATTAAAAGCATTACATAATCTCCCGTCATCTCCTGGTCGTCCTCGGCACCGAATGTGCGTTCACAACTGAAAAAAGGCACCTATAAATAGGAATCTTGATACCTCACATCATGCCTCCCATTTTTGTCAGCAAAGAACTGCACTTACCAGGCTCAACACTCTCTTATGCGTGGCATTGTGTTGCACTGCTGTTCCTGGAAGGATGTGTGGCTGAGTTACAGTGGGAACACTACTTCCCCTGTGTGAGGATAAAATTAAAGATATTTTTTACGTCCCTCCATTTAATTTATGGAAACGTACTTCCAGCTCCTCCAGACTCCAGTACCATTTAATGTCCACTGAATAAAGTGGTATTTTTTCTTAAACTTCAGTTACTTGGGCATTCTGAGACATACTGTACATTTAATACATACCCACTTCATACATGCATAATGTATAACATGTGGTGGGGTGTTTTTGCTTATGGAAACTTATCCAATATTAATATGTTTAATATTTCATGTTTCTACAGAACACATTACCTCCACATGCTGTGAAACAATTTAAAATATGCTATATACTTCCACTGACATAAGTTTTCTTCTGACTTGTTTTTATAGCTCATGGCTTTTTCAGTTGTTAAAGGAACTTGCTGTACACTGTGTTTTTTGGTGGTGTAAATCTGCCCACAGGCCGAGTATCTTAGGACAGTTTTTAAAATGCATCTGTATGCAGGGTTCCCACGGTACCTGGAAACCATGGAAAACATGGAATTTATTTTTTCATTTTCCAGGTTTGGAAAAGTCATGGAAACTGGGCAAAAGTGAACACTTACATGGAAATTGAAACAGTTGTCCTGGAAAATTTTATTGGATGATGTGAAAAATAGTAGCCTACTATTGAGCACAGAATTAAGATGTGTTTATAAAAACCTTTACATGTGAACAGCTTTTACTGTTGATAGAAATGGATGATCCCATGTTGTAGATGTAGAGCATACTCTTGGCATCCTTTCTGGTATATTGGATGTTGGAATTTGATGCAGGCAACCTGGTGAAATGGACTTTAAAAGTATAGTTTCGGATTGGTGGACTTCGGGAATATAGCCAAGAAACGTTACTCGCAATCTCAATAGAAGGGTCAAATACATACATTTCCCAGCCAACATGGGAGCCTTGACATCTACAGTGAAACATCTTACGCAAGTTAGGGTTATTGTTTTAACTGTGCGGTAAACCTGGGTTTATCGATGTTAGGTAGTAAGCAGTGCAATCTTGCTAACTAGCTGGCTGCAACTTGCTGATTTTTACCTTGCTTTTAAAATACTAGAACTATGTTTGATCCCCATATGCAGTTTTACTCATTGACTTTTCCTAAAACCGTGTTATTCACCACATTTAGGGGAGTTTGTTTTGAATGTGGATTAATTAATGATGGTTAGCAAGCACATGCAGGTCTCAGCAGGGACGGGAGGAAGAGAGGGCCGTGGGAGCTGGGTTAGAAACGTGTCCCTAAGGGCCGTACACCAGCACACTGCTTTCTGAGGGCCGTACACCAGCACACTGGGGTGAGAGTAACGGGATCGGTGAAGGGAGAGAGAGACAGGGGATCGGTGGAGGGAGAGAGAGAGAGAGACAGGTGATCGGTGGAGAGAGAGAGAGAGAGAGAGGCAGGGGATCGGTGTAGGGAGAGAGAGGCAGGGGATCGGTGTAGGGAGAGAGAGAGACTTCTAGCCAACTTCTAGCATAGGTCAACCTCACAGTTGATTGTTCATCTACAGCTTGTTGCATTATTTCATGCATGAATATTATGAAAAAGACATAATCTCTAAGCATTTACAATGTAGACTTGACTGACACATCTTTTAAATCAAGTAAGTAGTCAGGTGTTCTAGGGGGTTGTGTGTGTGAGGGAAGGGGGGCGCTTCAGGGGCCTATAGATCATCACTTTATATGGTACCTGGAAAATCAGGAGGTAGCATGGAATTTTTTTTCAAGGCAAGCGTGGGAACCCTGGTATGATGACACATTTGTGAGACAGGAGTTTGTTCATTAGTTCAATAAAACGTTACATTCAATTCCATTTCGGCAGTGAGTGGGCTGTTTTGGTTGTTTGGTGACATTGGATCCTTTACAAGCACTGTAAATTCTTCCTTTTGGGATTAAAATCTTTTCTGTAATTCTGCTTCTCTTTTAAAATCATGCTTACGTGGAGAAACTGCCATTTTCCGTTTGTTTGAGAGTTGGTCTTAGTGAGTTCGGAGTCCTACTTTTTAGTTCTACCACACTTAGGGGCTACTTTCAACGCAAGGGACTTTGTGAATTACTCTTTGTCAAAGAAAATGAAAACTACCAAAGTTAGGCCTGACATGCCCATTATTTTTAAGACTTTCTCCTATATCGGCAAGTTAGGAGCTACTTTTAGCCTTGGTGTATTTATCAGTAAGGAAAAAGTGGTGGAAGAGGGTTTTATATTAACACTGAGGTGATTCTTTCTATTGAAGAGATTCCACGTTGTGTGTTCGAGCACAGGGTGAAGAGCTTAGAAAATGCATCGTTAAGGCTATCAATACCAATACTAATATCAATGCCTGGTAAATTGAAATTGTGGCGCAATCGGTTTTGACCTTTTCCATGCTTAAGGTGGGCCTTGACTGATGCAAAGTTGCTATATCAGAGGTGGAGGAATTTGAAAGAATCATGAATAAGGAAATGGCTTTGGGTGCCATGTTGTCCAAATATTGTAGCATTGTAAGGGAAAGGAATTTTGGAGTTACCAATGACCCGCTTGGTGGATGTGTTCAAATGTGACCAAAAAAGACCAGCCTGGAGATGACTTTATCTCTCAGTTTAAGCAGTCAAGAACACTGCTCCAACAGAATACACGAGAAGAGGCTCAGTATACTCAAGATGCATTACAGTATAGGAATGTCATTGGGCAGGTAAAGAGTGGAAGAACAGGGTTTGAATATCAACTGGAAAGAATTTTGGGCTATGAATGCTAACTGCATTAAATTAACTGTTAGAGACACCTTTAGTGTCCTTCAAGTTGTGTATTGGTGTTGGCTCATTGAAACATTTTCTGTCTGGTTGTAAAACTAGTTTGACCCAGGGTCACTAAACGTGGAGACAATCAGGTTTTAAAATCATTTGCTTTTTTGTTTGAGAACACATGAGTTGAGGTTAACTCTTTCCCGGTGAATGACAGGGACAGTAGAATGAGAGGGGCAGGAAAGTGGACACCTGGCACATGGTGCACCTGTTTACTTTATTGAGTTGATGATTGCCTTTGAAGATGTGAGGAAGCCCTTGAAAGGAAGACGCTAAAGAATGCATTGCTGGTAGTGGAAGTAAAGGAACAAGATTGGCAAGGACACACAAGACCAGTGGAGATGGAGGTGTTAGAGGCTTTGTAGCTAAATCAACCGCAATGTTTCTGTTGGATTTTGGTTTTCGGGGATGGTCACTCAAAGGAGTTTTAAAGGAGTTGTCTGAGGCTGCAGAAATAGCCAGTGGCTGAGGCCCTCACAGATTACTTTGGGACGTGAATAAACTTGTATTATGCATGCAAGTGAAATCTTTCAAAGGTGTATCTTGAGGTGTATATGTTGTTGTCCCTGGAATTGACATGTGTCCTAATGACTATGGAGGTGGGTGGGTCTGGGATGCCAAACACCACTGTTGAGCCTCCTGCAGGTGTCATGGACCTTATTCAACAAATCACTGACAAAGGAAGGTGACGATTTGTCATCACTTAAATGCTCACAACGTCATCTTTGATGCTGTTGCTGTTATTGTTGTTAAATATTGTATCGGTATGATGTAGTACACACTGTTGTTATAATACCTAGGTTGTTGGCCATGAGTACTTGCATGTGACAGTGAACAGTTTGACCAACCAATAGCACAACATCATTTCCTGTATATAACAAACTAATGGTTTGTGAATATGGACTCAGAGATATTTTGGATAAACCTGGGTTCAAAGGCATACACGCATGGCCAGATTGTCACATTGTCATAAAAAAAAAACTAAAAACAGCTGTATTTCAGTGTACTAATTGCTTGGGCAAAGAGTCAGAATATGTAACTGAATCATCCTTGTCTTTCACCCCTAGTGTCTCTCTACAGACTCTCTCTTGTGGATGTGTTGGCTGGATGTGTTGATTAACACATGTTGTATGGAAGCCGGCATCCGTTCACATGGTGACAATGACTGCGTTTACCTTGTGTGCCATCAGCTTCATGTGTTTTACCTCAGTAGCTCTACTAGTAGAGCATGATGTCTGTGCCTTCTAGGTCAGACATTTTCTAGCAGTATTGGTATTTGATCAAATGTATTTCTTTGTATGATATTACTTTGATCTGTAAATTGCTGTGGACAAAAGTGTCGATTAAATAACATTATTTCAAAGCAATACATGTGTGTTAATTAAGGGGATATATCAGTATTTGCAACACGTTAGAGATCTTTCAAACTTTTGACTATTGACACTCCTACTGACTCATGTCTGTGTAATTTGATGATTTATCCCATCCTAAATCATATGCCTTTTTGAAAATACTGACATAAGATCATAATAAATGTTTGTATTATATTATAAGTGTAATAAACACTTGTATTTGACACAGATTTTCAGAGGGACGAAAAAAACATATCATGTAAGTGCAAACATGAATTACAAAGCATGCATATTCACATGTACAGCAGAACCACTACTACAGACTTTTGAAAACAGATGAATCTGACAGAGAATGATAGGCAAGATTAAAGAGGTATCCACCTTTTCAGCCATTCTTAGGTCCTCTGGTAGAGTATTCCAAAGGCTGGGAGCATAGGGACTAAAAGCAGCCTAACCATGTCTCTTTGTCCTGGCATTTGGAACTGTTAGGATTTCAGTGCCAGAGGACCTCAGGGATCTACCGGGTGTGTACCTTGAGAGCATGTCTGACATATATTCAGGTGCATGACTATGAAGTAATTTATAGACTAGTAAAAGAATCTTGAAATATATTCTGAAACTCACATGTAACAAGTGGAATGATTTTAAGACTGGTGTGATGTGCGCCCTCCCTCTTGTCTTGGTGAGGACTCATTTTGCTGCATTCTGTATTATTTGTAATTGACGAATGGCTTTTTTTGGTAGACCAGACAAGAGAGAGTTACAATAGTGTCTAGCCTGCTTGTGATAAAAGCGTGCATCAGTCTTTCAGTGTCAGCCTGTTATTATCATAAGTGCAAAGAGTAAACAAGTTCACTGTACTTTATCTTACTGAAGACACACATGCATTTAAGCACATGTCCTACCCATGCTGGGCACATGAATAATACACATACCAAGTGCCCCAAGCTTACAAGTGTTCAAGTGTTGGGTGTACAAGTGTTCAAGTGTTCATGTGTGGATAATGGTAAAGACCCCTTGCCAGCAGCTTACCGAGTGCAAGAGAGTTAAGACCTGTGATGTTATCATTTCAGTTTAATTTTCAATTCCCTTTTGGGTTTAATAGACAAGCCTTGTTGCACAGTCACAAAAAAAAAACAGATATTGGTGGGCCATTACTTCAGGTTTATTTCAAATATTCTAAAGTAGTAGCTCTGACATTGAATAGAAACAGAGGCCTTTGATGAAAGTGGTAGTAGGTCAGTAACAGAAAAAAACACATCATTAACTCCTCTGAGCTTTTATGTATCTATTTCTCGCTGTCCATTTAAATTGGAGCTGACTTGTCTCGATGCTGGTGCTTTGATGCTGGTAATGTAACACTCCTCACTCCTCTCTCCTCCTTCGCTCTCCTCCTCCTCATCACTGACGGTCCATGAATGAGTTGTGCCGTGCAGAGAGGTCGTTTGAAGGGAAATAGGATGTTTTCCCCCCTGTTCAGGCACTTCTCCCGCCCTTCAGACAAACCGAAAATGTTGTGTTTCGGAAAAGTATAACTGTTCAACGACCATGGTAATTAAGAGAGAGAGGATAGGAAATTATTTGTCAATGGTAGCTGCTCTGCAGTCACTGGTTTTGACCTACTGTCAGTAAAATGTGCTGGAGCATACTGGATAGAGTGATTGGCAGTGAAAGATTTTGTAGCCTTTTGTTGGCTAGGAGAGTGGAGAGAGACAGGACATGAGTGGGGGAAAGACGGGTGCTGGCACTGGGAAATGACAGCAGGCCAAACACTGGTCCCCGTTGGTGCCTCGGTAAAGAGTGGTAACTGACATTGACACTAATGCTTATGACACTCTCACCAAACACATCAGAATTAAATATGTACAAACACCACTTATCAAAGAGGAGGGCAAACTAAATTGTTCCTCTGTATGGCTGTACAGCTTTGGTTTTAGTCAATTTTGCTATTCCTATTGCCAGCGAGTGTATTAATTAATAGATACACTTACATATATAGTACATATGTTTATGTGTCTATGTCTGTGTGTTGATATGTAGACAGGTTCATAGGGGAGATACATTTGAGAAATAAGAGGTTTATGAGATGGAATATAAGATACTAGAGGCTTGCACACAGTATGGGTTGTCTGGCAGTACCCGGCAGCATAATCTGATAAATATAAAATATAAAAATATACCGCACCTGGGCTCTTCCCACTCCGCTATGGCATCAGAATGTGAAGGGTTGTCTGGTGTCACTGCTGTTTCTTTAGTTATGACTAAAAATAAAGGTTTGCCACGAAAACATTCTAAGTGTTCTAAACCCTGCGGTCGCTGGCAAATTAAACTCGATGACCAGGGATAGAGCTGTCAAAGCTCCGGAGACTTAAACTCCCACACACACCTTCTCTTCACTTAATTCCCTGCTGGTCCTCGAGTGTCCAGTGGCTTAGGTCTGCGATTAACGAGAGGAGATGAGTGTTGCCCACATGTGCCAGAACAGTGGCAGAGAGGTGAGGTCTCTGTGGTTCTCTCCAACACCCTAGTTATAGAATCCCAGACGTCGCCCTTGTCTTGAGCTCTTGTGTTGAGGGATGGCACACTATCATACACACACATGCACACACACTTACACACAGCCATATAAAAAAGTGCATGCACATATACACCCCCACACACAAAAATACCTAAATAGGAAACAGTACTGTATATACCGAATGTCACGATAAGTTGACACTGGCTGTCAAAAAGTCTAAGGAGAAGTTTCTCTGATGGCTTCACATGTAAAGCTAGTTTTCACCATAAGAAACAGATGGACAGGGTGTTAAAGCTGTAGATACTTCCTGTTCTCACCATCACTGAAAATAAAGAGGTGGTTGAAAGGTTATACCATCATACTTTGCAACAGTTTCTGTGTGAAACAGTGTCAAAGAAAAGTGATGGTGTTAATTTAGATGTGTTTTTCTTTCATATTTAAATGTGTAGCCTTCAAACAAATGGTTGTAACATTGAGCATTGGCCAAAACCTTCGGATTGTTAACTTTCTATAAAACATGACTTTATAGTATGCATGTACGCATTTTGAATATATAGTGTGTCACAAAATAAATGTATGCGTTACAAGAATTGAAATCTTACACGGTGCTCATTCTGAAAATGTTTCATCTTTGTAGTATCACGAACCAGACAGCCATAAGAGTATCACAGCCACTTGTCTGCAACTTGAGAGCAATTAAAAAACCTGTGTCATCATACATCGGGCCTGACAAGCAGACTTCAATTAAAATGCCAGTACTCTCATCCTTTTTTTTTACCCGCTCATTCTCTCGAAGCCATTTGCTTTGTCCCCCCCACCCCCCTCCGTCCCCCTTAATGGAGACATCAAAAAGCTTTCACGGCGACTGTCGCTGTCTGCTTCCACCTTCCTTTTGCCCTTAAAAGTCCAGCTGGTGAGACATATGATGCCCGACTAAAAAATTATTCATAATTAATGCGGCCAGACAGATCAAAAATAGGCAGCATATGTATCATGAGACCCACTTGAAAAGGGTAAGACTATAAAATGGTGAGAGTGTGAGAGTCAAATTGATTGGTGCGAACAAGGTGGTTATATGGGACTCCTAATGGTGCCAGGTAGCGTCTTTTTTTCTCTTTTCTTTCTTTCTCTCTTTTTTCCAAGGACATTGACTTAAATTGCACACTAGTATTTAAGGAGATGGAAGGAGAAAGTGGAGGGAGAGCAGAAATCCTTGATCAAAAGAAACGGGCTGCGTGTTTGACAATAGATTTGTTAAGCCATGGTTAAGTTGCTTATATCTTTGTAAAGATCATTGCAAATGGTTCCTTGGTTCCTAAGTCATTAATACAGCCACATGGATAAGAGCTCAGAAATTATTTTATTTCAGGTAAAGGTGGAACATTTATTTTAATCTTTAAATGTCTAAAATTATTTTGAATACATTAACAGTACATTTTCAATAACACTCCATTCAGATATTCCATCTTTATAGATGATGTTGAAATTCAAGTTCAGTCTTTCTGATTGTTCATTCCTCAACATCACCTTTACCAAACCAAACCCCTTACCTTAACCATAAACTGCAGTAAACATAGTTTCAACAGATACTTTGTTTGGTAATCTGTAGATACTCTTAAGGAGACCATCCAAATGTCATACATACAAATATATATATATATATATATATTTTTAACACCCAGCAGATGCTATTGCACAAAAAGTAACAGCTAAATGAATATAAAATGATTATTTTTGAGCTGGATTTGCACATGTTTTATTTAACAGCTCTCGGGTCTCGAGGCCAGGAATGTGATAGCCAGATGCTAGGTCTGTTTCTTGATCCCTGGCTGTGACATGTGCGATCCAGGCTGCCAAAGCTTGGCCAAGATGTCAAAACAACAAATAGTAGTGTCAGGTGCCATGTCATGTTAACAGGAGTGCTGTGTATGTGTGGCATCCTGTCTGTTTATCATATTGGGTGTTCCTGGACTGTTGACTTAAGGGGAATTGCCTCACATATGTTGGAAAGCATGCAACAGGAAGAGAAAGAAACAGAAGAAAAGATAGAGAGGAGGACAGGTAAGGAAGGAAGGAAAAACTGGAAGGAAGAGAGATCTTCTCATGTTAAGAATAAGTTACAACATGCTTTATCTTACAACGGTTACAACAGTGTTATGTCTTACAACGGTAACATCAGTGTTATGTTATTTATTAATTTATTTATAGATAGGCTGTCTACCCCACCCAATCACTCAGAGAACCAGCGCAGATATCTAGGGCCAGCTTCTCAGGGTTTTACTTATCTTTTTTATTTATATTTATATTTATATATTTTATTCCTATTACTTTGTAACCTACTCTAACCTGTAACTCTCCTTACTGCTATTACACCTGAATGTCCCTACGGGAATTTATAAAGGTTTAACAACAATCATCATCATGTCTTTTCAGACTCTGAGTAACGTTGGAGTATGGCTCACAGACACACTAAATCAGATAGCATAATAAAATGTACTATATCTCCCCAGTTGGAATCTCGCCCCCGGATTCATTTTGAAGTCATGTGGTCATGTAAAGGATGAATAAACACACCTGACCTTCTCATAAGCTTTCCAGTCTATTCACAATGTAATTGTGCTTCTACAGCCTGACGTTGCCCAATATGCAGGATAGCCAGCTAGCTAGCATTTGTCTTTGCCACCTGTGCTGCTATTGTTTGTAGGGCTTTTCAGTCTTTCAGCGTTTAGTTAGCTCAATAGTTTTTTGTAAAAGCTCCTTACTGCTGTTTTGATTTAGAAGCTGACTCCCTTAATCTTTCATTTATTTGTTTATGTGTGATTACCAACCCCTCGATTATCAATTAATCCTGCTGAAAATATGCTGAATATTCTCTTAACAACAGTTACTATTTCATAGTGACTGAATGTTTCTCCAAATCCATGCATGGCCATCACCCTCCAGTTATTGATTATTCTCTAAGAGGTAGCAAAAATGTTGGAATTGGAAAAAGGAGCTGGAAAGAAATGTAGTACGATTTCAAGAAGAAAAACAACACTGACAAGACAGATGCTGGAGGAGTTCGGAAATACAATGTAGCTTCAGTCACATGCTGCTCTGCTGTAATAACACAGTGTGTGAAAAAGTCCAATAGAAAAACAAACATTTGCAAACAGAAATAGGCTGCATATATACGCATACAGATGAAAATCTAACAAAAAAGGAGTGAAGAGTCTATGCAGAAGCATGTTAACAAAAGTGATTACACTTTAAGAAGTGCTGTTGTTTTTTGCTACAACAAAGCCTAAAATTAATTAACATGGAAAAAAGTCTTTGCGGCAGACTCTGGATTAATTATGTACGTCTCCCCAGTGACCGTGTATAGTAATACTTGGTTTGTTTTTTGCAATACTTCAGAATCTTTGTGTGATATTCTTTCTCTACTATGCCCATGGCCATCACACACATGCATTTTTCATATTTCCCCAGGGGATATCTTGTGACAAAGAGACATGCATTAAACATGAGGTTGTATTAGAATAAAACACACAATCACAATTGTGGAGTGCTTCTCAGCCAGTCTGACTGAGGAAATAAGTTTTATAGAAGACAGCATGCTGGTAACGGGCAGATTCGAAGGCCAATCTTTCACATTTCCTTGTAGAACATGGGAGAGGTCATGGTTGTTCCTTCATTGAACAAGAGTAAAGTGTCCTGTCATTTTAAGAGACGCAGTGGTTTAAATATACACTATATATGCAATGGAAGAGCCCAGTGCGGTTACTTGTGTATCAGCATGAAAGCAAAATGTACATACTTGAAATAACTTGGTATAGAGCTTGGAGTGTCAGATTTTGAGATTTTGAATATTGAGCTGTTAGTTACTTACACACACTGTCCTCACAAAATACTAACTAAAACATGAGCAAACTACAAATCAGTAACACACTCTTAAGTATTTAATTTCGCTCACTTCATGCAAAAGGTGCAACACACACACACACACACACACACACACGCACACACGCACACATGCACACTAAATACTTCCCATGTTCTTAAAGCACTTGTTGTAAACAGAACATTCAACTAATCATATAAGCAGTCGCTCTTCTGTCATACCTACAGTATTAGTTATCAGGGAGAGGGTTGGTGGGTCTTAAGTTGGGATTTATTGTCATGCCTTTCATGAATTCTGCATTTAATGAATGCGTACTATAATATGGTGGAGATGCGTACTATAATGTAAGACGGATATCCAGAGTGATGTGTTACCTTCTATGGAGGAGTGATGTGATGTGATGTGATGAGACTGAGGTGACCTGTGGGAGGGGATACAGACAGTGCATCTGATTATAAATTCCAGTCATTTTTTTTTTTTTACCAAAGTTCAGGTCATTAGTGCGGTTCAAATTGTGCAGGGAAATCTGTGCATTTCATAACAATGGGTATAATAGAAGGTAATGCATTTATGGTGCATTACCGAGGAAGACTGTCTCTAACAGCTTCAGCTTTTATAGTCACATAACAAACTAAGTAACATGTGAGGGTAGGTACATGGAGGTAGAGTAGGTAAGCCATTATGCATTGTGCAACCAATATTGAAAAGGATAAGTAGGTAAGCCATTATGCATTGGTTCAGCAATATTGAAAAGGATAGTTAAAAACACGGTGGCTGGGATTCTTTCTTTTCTTTCCGTGAAAATAGCGGTGTGGAATGCTGAAGGTCTTGCATTAGTATGAATAACATCACAGACATATCGACCACATTTCAACATCTACTCTCTCCCTGTCTTTTTGTAACACTTATCACACAGTGCCTTGGTGTTGCCATCTGTGTTGTGTTTTCTTTCTTTTCATTCTCTCTGTCTCTCTTTCTTTCTGTCTTTTTTTTCTCTTTTCGTTTTCTCCCCGAGCTTGTTGGCAGATTCACTCTCGGGCATCCTGCATTCCTTCTAGCCTGTGCTCAAGATATCATTACTGGGCGGTCCCATTAAGTATGTGATTAGTAGCAGACTCAGTAAATTGGATGCTCCTTTGACACTGATTGCCACTGCAGGTTGCGGCCTCATCAGATTTCAATTTGAGCCGTGCCCCTCGTATGCACATACATCTGCCCTGCTCTCAAGTGTCTGTACATCATGAATAATAATGTGGTTAATGACAGAGTCAAGCAAAGAAAGCAACAAAAGATAGTTCCCCCCTTTTGATAGAGCATGATGAGAAACGTAGACAAATACAATGAATGAATTACTGTTCCCACATCAAATTAAGACCTACGAGTGATCTGAACCTCCATTTCTCCACTGACTGACATACAGGCAAGTTGGCAAGGTCAATCTCAAAGCTCAGATTGTTGTCAGCCAGGGATGCGTTTCCTGGAAGAATCATTGTACAAACAACCTTCCATAAATGACAGAAAGTATTTTTGAACTCTTACGCACTTAGTGACAAGGAGCATTACACAACAACACGTTTTCAGATGCATACCAGGCCAGTAGTGCCCTGATCTGAAATGGCTTGGAATGAATGTTACAGCTGGATGGACAGGTATCTGAATAGTTTGAAAGAATGTCTGTGTACTTCCACGAAAGCTTTTTTTAGATGTTCACGCTGTTATCTGCGCCTGTGCGCTGATTTCGTAGTTTACACCTTGATATACTCCTATGAAGGGAAGGTGTCTCTTTCAAGACCTGGCTCTTGTTTCTATCCTATTCAAATATAATGTAATTCAATCCAAAAACCTATAATCTGTAATAGCATCAGATTTTTTTTATTTTATTTCATGCTGAACACATTTCTAAACTGGCTCTTTTCCATACCATCTTTGCATTCCTCTATCAATTCATAAGGAGAGTTACTCCTTCTCGTTCTAACTGAGGAAAATCAATGGCTCTGTGTCCTGTCTGTCAGTCTCTTCCTGCTCTTAAAGCATACCTCAGGGCAAAGTCCCGGTATCAAAACATCATTAGGAAAAAAGGCAAGTTTGAAGCAAACTTAATAGCCTGTGTAAAGGAATCCCGAATCAATATGTCAATTAAGGCGCAGGGGGAAACAGGAAGAGAGAAGGGACAGGAAGGCAATTAGATGAGAGGGTGAAACCGACCGTGTAATCTGGCATCCCACATGGTCGGGCGATACTTTGTCTGTTGGGTCGTCATCGCCGCTCTTGTCACCCTCTCCACACAAGATCCATTCCTGTCAGCAAAAGGTAGAGAGAGTAAGATAGAGAGAAAGAAAGAGTGGGAGAGACAGAAAGATATATAGAGAGAGAGAGAGCGCAAGAGGGAAGAGGAGGGATTGAGCAGCATTTGTTTTCTGTGTCCATGCTTTAGACAGATTTTCACACAGTGAAAGACATTGACATATTTTCACACATCAGACTTAGACCAAACTGTACCACTCCAATACTCAGGCTGTCTCACATATGTCTAAAGTCAGTCAAGAAGAGACTTCAAGACCCCCAAACACATTGAATACTAGCCCTACCTATATATATCCTTTATTCCTTAAAATATGTAGAATATGCTTTCTGACATATGTGATGAAAGGAACTCAATGATTCCACCGCACCAATTTGAAAAATCAGGAACATCATCCTTTGTGTTTTAGTGGTTGTGATTTGGACTTGGAACGGCACAATCCTCAATACACTGAATTATAGAATATAAATACAAACATTTATTTCAATTAATAGATTTGATTGCTTAACATTTTTTTGTCTTTCCTGTCATTGATTTCCTTTTTATCTAGACCACCAGTCAGATTTTAATGAAACTTGGTGGAAGGGTGTAGCATGGGCCACGGAAGAACCCTAATACATTTCCTAACGAATTCAAACCACAGAGGGGATCCACAAATGTAGTTTCACATTCGTTTACATTGCGATACACGCCATTTGGCCTTGGCTGAGGTCTGCGCTCTGAGTTCCCTTCTAGTTCTTCAATTCTTTCCCTTTATTGATTTCCTTTCTTCTCTGAGTCCTTGGTGCCTCATGTCTTCCCTGTGTTCTATCTCCTCAGGATGAGCGAGAGATCGGTGCAGAAGGCTGTCACTCAGGTGCTGCTGCTGCTTCTGTGCATGGTGAGCATCTGGAGATTACCGGGGAGGACTGAGGCCTACACAGGTGAGACACCGTGTATTTCAATCTTTCTTAATTATTATTTGGTGACAAACAAGTGTGGTATAACTACATTATATCTTAATAGTGTTAACAGGTTTACAGAGGCTGGCTGATGAAGGGCCATGGGTTGAAAATAGATTTAAAGATTTTTCTGGGGTTCTGTGAAAAGAAAAAGCTTTTATAGAACCTTCCTCCTAGAGAGAACCCTGGTTCTTTGCTTTGAGTCATCAAACAACTGGTAAAGGTTAGAACTTGGAATGTTTTGAGGTTTGGTACCAGCTACCATGGCAATGACAGAAGACAGTATAGTGGGAACATGTTGAATAACTGTGTTGTGTGTTCATGCATGTGAGTATGCACAAATCTTTTTGGACTGTCTTACAAGATGTGCACAGTCCATGAGTTTATTGAAAAGGAATGCTGAAGTCTATCATAAAACAATTCTCCATTTAATGTCAATTGTCCTGCATCAATATCATCAGTCATCTGCTTGTTTGTCACAAAATCCTTGAATCCTTGAAAAACTGAGTACTATCGTGCAGTGAATTCTGTCCTCACATACACGTCTACTCACACGCTGGGTGCATTGTCACAGCTGCACCCTATAAGGATTAATCAGGACGATTGCAACCAAGAAGGTCATTTCCATCTACAACTCTCGGACAATGCTGGATTGTGTGTTGCGTGAATAGCGTTCGCTCTCTGCGACTGACTTGACTGGACACTTAATCAGGACGCTTGCCATTTCAGCAGATTCTGGATCCGACTAATCTTACACATAATTATATTTCCACCCGATAGCGTCAGCTTGCGCTAATTTCCCCAGAGTTTTGGACTCGAGACTGTATTACTATTCCGGTGGCTAGAGAAGTCCCACAAGCTATCCTCGAGTTTGAAGTCTCTCTGAGGATGAAAACGTTTTTTGTTATTGCTTTATGTCAAATGTAGACATAGCACTAAGGCATGTGTAAAAGTTTATTGCTATGTGATTTTGTAAGTCGCAATGGTGGTGGATGTGGTGGTTGTGGAAAGTCTAAATGAAACAATGCAAATCAAAGACAGTATTTATAGACTTGATTGAGACTACTTTATTTTCCTCAAATGTATCCTCATTTTCAAATAAGAAAAGACAGATTGCCAAAACAGAAGGGTCTGGAAAATGTAGGGCTATATTTAAATATGCTCGCCCCCAACACTACATCTATAATTCCATGTGTGGCAAGCCTAAGGACTTGCTGACACAGACCCACAAGCAATCTAACAGTCTCATATCTGCATCTTTGTGATTTGGTTAGAGGTTTGATCTTTGTATATGAACAAAGTAACCTACTAAAAAACAGACATAACATTTTTATTTCTGAGAACAGTTAGATTTATTGCATGGAAACTGATGCCTGATCCAATGAGGTTGAAAATCCTGTGTTCCCATGTTTCCAAGGAAATGTAGGCAGCTTGGTTCTTAATCGACAGACACTGTCACATTTTCACAGAATTATGATTCTTTGATACCTTGCAAATAATATTAGCATTTTACTAGTGGCATGTGTTCATTGTTAAGTAGAAGTCTTAGGAAAAGCAGACTCTGTCTTGGTGCAGTGCTGTCCGGAAAAAAAAACTATTTAAGACCCAGAGGAATTAGAAGGGAATCGCCCAAATCCTCATGATGTATTCTGGGATAGTGGCAGGGATACACAGCCTATTAATCTGGTCAAAACAGCTCTCCCTCTCAGCTGGATATCTACTCTTGAAGTGGCTCTCGCGCTTAAGTCTCTGCCCGTGATCGACAAGACTTCAGCATGCCTCATGCGTTTGTTTTTATATCCTGGCAGAATGTGAGTCTGCCTCCTGGTGTTTTGAAACCCAGTGTTTGTTTTACAGTGGTGTGTGTGTGTGTGTGTGTGTGTGTGTGTGTGTGTGTGTGTGTGTGTGTGTGTGTGTGTGTGTGTGTGTGTGTGTGTGTGTGTGTGTGTGTGTGTGTGTGTGTGTGTGTGTGTGTGTGTGTGTGTTGTGTGTGTGTGTGTGTGTGTGTGTGTGTGGTGTGGACGGTTGTCTCCAAAATGTCCTCTCTATCGCTTCCTTACCAAACACCTCTTCAATTCTTGGTGGGATTAGTTCCGAAGTGACTCTGAGCTTATATGTTTGTTTGTTTGTGCAGTGGATGCTATGAATATTTTTACCTCTTTTTTTTTTGCCTCTCAAGAGGAACGTTGGTGTTCCCTTTGCTTCAGAAAAGAACAGCACCTGGAGAATTGTGATTTTATGCTTCTGTCTTCACTTTATCCACCTTGTCTATCTGAAGACTCAGGAACTAAGAGGTTATTCTTTAAGAAAATAAACACAATGCATTTTCTTGCATCCCCTTATAGATGCCATGACCCCTAGGACAGCATAGCATATCTGTCTCACACTCACTCATGCTCTCTCACTCTTCTTCCAATTCTTTTCCTCTACATATGCTCTCTTTCTTACCCTCATCTCTTTCTTTTTCTCTCCCTATCACCCCCCCGATTCATATTTCTCTATCCCCCGCTCTCTCTCTCAACCCCTCCCCAATTCATCTCTCAATATATCTCTCTCTCTCTCTCTCTCTCATCCCCTCCCTGATTAATATCTCTCTCCCTCTTTCTCCCTCTTTCTGTCTCTCTCTCTCTCTCATCCCCTCTCTGATATCTATCTATCTCTCTGTCTCTCTCTCTCTCTCATCCCCTCCCTGATATCTATCTATCTCTCTGTCTCTCTCTCTCTCTCATCCCCTCCCTGATATCTATCTATCTCTCTGTCTCTCTCTCTCTCTCATCCCCTCCCTGATATCTATCTATCTCTCTGTCTCTCTCTCTCTCTCATCCCCTCCCTGATATCTATCTATCTCTCTGTCTCTCTCTCTCTCTCATCCCCTCTCTGATATCTATCTATCTCTCTGTCTCTCTCTCTCTCTCATCCCCTCCCTGATATCTATCTATCTCTCTGTCTCTCTCTCTCTCTCATCCCCTCCCTGATATCTATCTATCTCTCTGTCTCTCTCTCTCTCTCATCCCCTCCCTGATATCTATCTATCTCTCTGTCTCTCTCTCTCTCTCATCCCCTCCCTGATATCTATCTATCTCTCTGTCTCTCTCTCTCTCTCTCATCCCCTCCCTGATATCTATCTATCTCTCTATCTATCTCACTCTCTCATCCCCTCCCTGATTTCTGTCTCTCTCTCTCTCTCTATCTCTCTCTCTCTCTCTCTCTCTCTCTTTCTCTTTCTCTTTCTCTTCTTACAGCTTGAGCATACAGTAGAAGTCCACCTGTATTATTCCAAGTTATGCAAATGAGCTTTAATTAGATAAGCTTGTCTGCCGAAATAAACTCCAATCAGAGGGCAATATCCCACTGCTCTTAATTAGTTGTTTACCAAAAGAACAAAATACACCTTCATTGAAGGACAACTCATGGAAATGCCACCAGTAATTAGTAGGAGAGTGTTGAGTCGCACAGTTGATAAATAAATTATTGTCGGCCAAAAATTGCCTTAAAATACTACCGTTTTTTCCACTCTCTCCTTTCCCATCTTCTGGGTCTCTGTATGTGTGTGTGTATGTGTGTGTGTGTGTGTGTGTGTGTAAGTGTGTGTGTGTGTGTGTGTGTGTGTGTTTTTTGTGTGTGTGTTTGCACGTTTGCATGTGTGATATGCACATGAGCCACATGGAGCTCATGAGAGTAATTTAGATGTCAGCTGCTTTTTAAAGTGATGCATCTCCTCACACACACAGGCACACACACACGCACACGCACGCACACACAAACATACACACTACTCTAAAAACCGAAACAACAGAAAAACATATTCTTTTGTCTATTACATAATTGTATGTTTCTGCTGCTTATGCAAATGTCTGCCTCTGCTTAACTTGCTGCTGACACTTATTTCCAGCCTCACAGTTGTGGAGAGGAAGTGGTTTGCTGTTTCCCACCTGTCTTTGCCACTTAATTGCTTACTTCTCACAAGGCTGTTGATGAATGAATGTGCTTAACATGATGTGCCAACACATGTCTGCACTGTAACATGAGAACGAAGAGATATAAATCCCATTAAAGGTGCTGTGACCTGTTTGCTAATGATTATTTGTCTCGTACAGATTATACGGTGAGAACAGGCACTTGTGAAGTGGTGGCTCTCCATCGGTGTTGTAACAAGAACAAGATCGAGCAGCGCTCGCAGACGGTCAAGTGCTCCTGCTTCCCTGGGCAGGTGGCGGGGACAACGCGCGCAGCACCCTCCTGTGTGGATGGTACGTCCCAAAGGATTTTTTTTTTCATCTGATAAAATCACTCTGAAATGGTGCATTTCAGAGAAATAGGGGGGGGTAAGAAAAACATACTCAGAAAAGTAAATTTTGTGTGTGTGTCAGAATGGCAGGAAGAGAATGTGGTGTATGGTCTGTCACAGGGAATTGTTTTCTGGCAAGAAAATTAGGGTGCAGCTTCGTTGAGTTTGACAACTTCTACACATTTTACCTTCAATGCTGGATTGAAATAGAAAAAAGAACACTCTCAGGAAATTAACAGTAAAAAAAAGTGAAGAACTAGAAGTGTCAACATGTGTGGAAGAGAGTGTGATATAATCTGTCTCTTTCCAGTTACAACCTGGCAAGTAGTGAAACTTTTAAAACAGGCAAAGGCTGTCCCTGTGAAAATGACAATCTTTCTCCCTGTGAAAATGACAATCTTTTGATGAAAGGGTGGTTAATTGGAAAGCTTGTGAAGAACTGAGATCCACACATTTAAATCAGGTTAAATGCTGAGATCCACACATTTAAATCAGGTTAAATGAAAGTGTGGGCTTAAAGGCGCAAGATGTTTTTTTGTTTTCGATTTGTTTGTCAATGACTAGTATATTATATTCATTATATTAATTTAAAGTGTATTTATATATTCTTTGCATAATGTTTCTTTGCTGTGTGTGTTTTATGGTTTTATTTGCATTTTCTAGGCCAGAAAGCAGTGGTGTATGGGCAGCATCTGCCTCGTCAGTGAAACCACACAGAGACCTGCTTGCTCAATGAATCCAAACACAAACCATCACATATACACACGTTTATAGTAGTGCAGCACAAGAGTTAGCAAGCAGTACAATCGTTGTGGTCTGCAACTGTACTAACACCTCAAAAGTTACATTTCACAGCAGGGAAACCCATTACTTTCCTGGCCTCAACCTACAGCCAAAATAACACACCTTGCAATAATGCAATAGACTAACCAGTGACGTTCATTGCTTGAAAAGAAAAGATGCACAACGATCTTTCATCTGGGCAAACTTGTCAGTATCTTTTGGCCCACAATCCATGTCCAGTCCAGTCCAGTCCACCAATCCATGAATACATTCATTTTTAACTGATAGCATAGTTACCTTTGCTCAACAGTTACAGCAGCATCTGGTGGTGGGGCCAGGCCCCTAGTGTATAAAACCCCTGCCTGAAAGAAATGTAAGAAGGTCTGAAAAAGAATAGTTTTTTTGACCATGCTTACACAATAACATAGTTGTCAAAGAGCATGACATCATAAACATACACCTTAAACATATTAACATATTGCACCTAAAAAGAAGCCGCTTTTCTGTCTCTTTGGATGAAGGTTTTAAAGACTAATTCAGTGTACGGTAACATGTTTGTATTATTTAGGATTAGGATATTTCAAAAACATTAAAAGTTCCTCTCCTGGCATTAATAAAATCCCTAAAAACTAAAAATTCATCAAAACGACATTTTCAGAAGTTTGTTGAAAAAAATCCCTTCATGGCTTTAAAATAGCTTTGATGTATCTCATTTAGTATTCGCAGAGCCCAGAAAATGCAAATCAGCCACACCTGGCTTCTCCTCTGATAGCTCTCATTTCGTTTAAGCCTTATGCTAATGATATGTAAATCCACACCCTGCAAGTTCACAGGATTGGTTCCTTAGGTATGTGACGTATGAAACCAATTGGTACACTGCAGTCCCAAGGAGGAAATACTCAGCCATGGCTGTGAATGCTTATCTCGTTATCTTGTGAAATGTCACATGGACATGTTAACCAGGTTAACTTTCACTGGAGGGGGTTTTAAGTACAATCCTACAGTCTCAGAAAGAGTACTAATCAAGTGACAGTTATGTTATTAGGTAAATGAAAGTAATATGAAGTTATATTTTACATTTTAAGTTTGATGCTCCAAACTCATTATCAGCACAGCATTCTGAAGGTTAGAACATGCAAGTTTAGCAGCAGTAATAAGTAGCTGTTACTTACAATCTCTGTACAAGTGCTGTTGCATTTATTAATTAAGAAAACCTGACTCTCAAATGAGGTTTGGTTCCACACTAGCTGTTGCATTGCCTCACGTTTGTGTCATAAATGTTACATCTTAATCTTGGGGGAAATTGCAGGATTAGCGACTGCACTCATTTGAACTTGATCTCAGGAAATATATGAGTATTTGCATTTTGCACTATATATATTACATTGGTTTTTTTCCCAGGAAATGAATGCTTGGTAAGACTTTGTTTGAATAGTCCTCCCACAGAGACTTTACAGAAATGTTAGGTTTGTTGAAATTCAAGTTCAGTCTTTCTTATTGTTCACTGAACATCACCTTAACCAAACCCAACCCATAACCCTAATCTTAACCATAAATTGTAGTTCAAGTGATAGTTTGTTTATAATCTGAGCATGAATTGGAAGTCTTTAGAGGACCATCCAAACAAAGGATGTCTGAATGCTTTGTATGGTTGAGACGAGTCACTAAAAGTGATCATTCTTTCATTGAAATTGTCAGGGTGTCACTCACACTTTAGCTACGGAAGGCAGACATTTGGGAATAAAACCTGTGATATTAACATAAAGGCAGCACCTACATTCTTCCTCTCCCCATGGTCTATGTGTGACTAGTCTATTTGAAAATAAAGCGTATTGCCATTTCCACAGCACCCAAACACAGAGAGGCTGATCCTTTTCAAAGCCAAATTTTACACCTTTTCCCAGAGTGCAGCGGGCAGGAGCTGAATGCGCATTAATCCCGTGTGACTTAATCCTCAAATTACTGCCACGTCAGGGGGATAAATGACAGGTTCTTGTTTCCGAGCAAATCCCATTTTCAGCTGGCGGTGAAGGTGCCACCATATAATAAGTGTGAAATTACATATACGTTTTGATTTCGCTGAGGTTTGGAGAGAGGGTTAGAGTGTGTTTTCTGCATGCGGGAGAAAAATCAGAGGTTTGGAAATGGAAGTATCACAACATTTCCTTCTGAATTATGCAGACGTATCCTCATGACACCTGATCTTGTGAATCTCTAAAGATAACATATTGCAGATGACCTTGTGTGTACCTTATATGCAGTGTCTTAATGATGCTGATGATGATAAAGAAGAAGAAGAAGAAGATGATGATGATGATGATGATGATGATAATGATTCATTATTACAGTTTTGCAGTTCTGACCACAGCATGTGACTGGTTGAAAGGCAGTCATGTTATTATTCATTAATGTGTGTCTGCCAATCAACTGGGCAAAACTCTTCAGCAAAACTTTCCCTCCCTTTTTCTTCTTTGACGCCGTCAGTTTGTCACACAGCAACATAACACTTTTGGAAGAACCATGGTTTTTGGTAGAATAAATTATTATCATTTGAACAAATAAAACAGTCAAAATAAAGGACAAAAGACTTGCACAATAGCACAAATGTCCTGGTCATGCTAAGTGCATGCATTGTTATTTATTACCAATTGGTGCCCACCTTTGAGTGGCAGTTCTCCTCTTGACATTTCATAGCTGACATTTCAGCAAATTAAACTAGTCTGTGAATGCTCTTTCTTTTAATTGTGGTTAACAACTGAAGGTAGAATGATAGACTAGATATTATTGCAGGGGTTGCATCATCGAAACGGTAACACCCCTTTTTTGGGGGGCAAGCAAACAGCTTTCTACATAGGGAGAGAAAAAGCCCTAAATAGTTTAAATCTTTAAACTAACATGAATAAAAGGCTCACGATAGGGTTGGAGTGATGTATCTCTGTGTCAGAGGGATGTAGACTAAAGTCCAAGCTTTTGCTACTTTCAGTTAACTAACGGAACTAACATTATAAAACTGTTGTCAGTGGTCTATAGCAAGTTAACCTTCATATAATAACTTCAGCTACACATAAGTAAGCGACCCAAATGTCTTACAGTGAAGCTAAAGTTAAATGTTAACTACCAGCCAAATCCATCCTCAACAATTGGAGTCCAGATAATCTTTTTTTTTAATTTTTTTTAAATTCAATAGAACAACAATTTTGTTGCTCATTTGACATAGATTCTTGTAAAAAACGTACAGCTCTTGACATTCTACCAAGTGGGCTATGTGTTCACCTTTCTCTTGCCATTTTTCTATCTCAATTCCATTTCCAATTATGAAACAATGTGAAAATGAAACATATATTTTTCTCTTTTGCAGAGCAACATTTCATTTCTGTGCACACTGACAACCCCCTTTGTGTTCATGTCATGTCATGGGAATACAGTATATCCCCGAACACAGTTATCTTTTCGTGGAAAAATTGAATAAGTTGAATGAAGTCAAATTTCAACTGAAATAGAATGGAAATGAACTGAACTGAAACTTGGAATGAAAGTAGATTGTCGAGGGAGTGAAAGTGAAAGTGTTGGTGTTTTGCAGCCTCCATTGTGCAGCAGAAGTGGTGGTGCCAGATGCATCCATGTCTGGATGGAGAGGAGTGTAAAGTCCTCCCTGACTTCAAAGGGTGGAGCTGCGCCATGGGCAACAAGATCAAGACCACCAAGGTATGTATCTGAAGTGTGTGTGTGTGTGTGTGTGTGTTACTGTGTCAGCATGTGTATGTGTGTGTTACTGTGTGTGTCACTGTGTGTGTGTGTGTAACTATGTGTGCATCTGTATGTGTGTCACTGTGTATGTCACAGTGTGTGTGTGTGTGTGTGTGTGTGTGTGTGTATTGGTGTGTGTGTGTGTGTCACTGTGAGTGCATATGTAAGTGTGTGTGTGTGTGTGTGTGTCACTGTGTCTGTGTGTCCCAGTGTGTGTGTGTGTGTGTGTGTGTGTTTGTGGGTATGTGTCAGTGTATGTGTGTGTGTGTGTGTGTGTGTGTGTGTGTGTGTGTGTGTCACTGTGTGTGTGTGTCACTGTGTGTGTGTGTGTCACAGTGTGTGTGTGTTTGTGTTACTGTGTGTGTGTGTGTGTGTGTGTGTGTGTGTGTGTGTGTGTGTGTGTGTGTGTGTGTGTGTGTGTGTGTGTAAATGCTGCTTCAGCAGTATGTTACTGTACAACATACTTAATTTTTCTGTCAAGTAAATTGGGTGAATCGTAGGGCTATCTACAAGCAATGCAAGATAAAACAATATGTGGTGGCTACCCGTTTTTCTCCAGGAACAATTCAAATCAAAAGATAACAAACATGGTGGGAGTAGAATACGAGTTCAGTATCCACATTGTATACTGTCCATACAGAATGTGTTTTGAATAAAATTAAGTTAAATAGGGCCTTAAGGATGGTCTCAGATTCATGTCACCACCCCCTGGTTTGTCATGGAGCTACCTAAGGCTGTTGTGACATATCTACTCAGACCCAGAAATAAATGGCACTATGCTGCATTTAGAGCAGACATCCTATCCGTTATAAACCGCACTAAATGCTCTAAGGTGATGGCTCCTTTGATGCCCTGGTCCCCAGTCACTATGGCTGTAATCCTACACAGATGCCCTGCCCTCCTCTGGGTTATGATGCCCCCCCCCCCATGTCTTCAGTCCATTTAATGAATTATGCAAATGTGCCACACATGGGCTGTCTGGAGCCGAACTATCGATCCAGTTGGGCCCACGGACTTGCTAAATGCATGGGGGGCCTTTTTATGTGCTGTTGTGGTACGTGGCGGATCGATGGCAGGCCTAATAACCTCACACGAGTGTTAATTTCTTGCTTGTATGAAATCCAAACCTGATACCTCTCTTTGTCTTTCCCTTTCTTTTCTTTTTTTTTCTTTCCTTCCTCCTTATCCTCTGTCATGGGACATGGAACAGATTTCGTCGGACTGATATGATCTCCCTGGTACTGGGTCCACTGGAGGTGAGAATCGCATGGTCACTGACATGTGTCGCAATAATTCCCCTTAGCAAATATGTCACTGTTGAAACTATAAAGGGGGTATTGAGTGGTTGTTTAACTGATCGATAGATTAGGTGGGATTGAAAGATAAGAGGTCCATATCTTCTGGCTCCGTATCACTCTGTGTCACAAATCAATTGGTTCATGTTGTCCTTGTTTATGATTTTGTCTTGTTTCCTTTTTATCAGCTTAGTATTCCAGAATGCCATTTAACTCTATTTGGTTTAAATTCATTAACCTACACTTTCATATCTATTTAAATTCAAAAATTGGATGGATCATGAGTAGTTTACATGTGTATGCGGTAATATGATAACACTTACGTTTTGGAAACAAATGTTAAACATTAACACATAATTCATATGTGTCTGTGTAAGTGCCTAATAACATAGGCATTTAGCATCATTGATCGGTTTTTAGGCCTGTGTTTGCCAATTTCTCATTCTCACTGAATATGCCATTTATTGTTGGTACATCCTTAATAGCCAATTAGTTAGTGACTACTTGGTCTCTATGTATGAAACTGGTAGTTTTTAAATGGCTGTGTAGAAATGATGAATGTGTGTTGTAAATGTATATTTAGAAATACACACAATGTCTCAAAACACAATACATGTGTCCAAAGTACCCTACCACACTCTTCCAAAGTAACTAACTTGTGTTTTAACGAGATTAGAGACCTTTTCCAAAACCTTAAGCCTCCATCAGGCTCTGACATATGTCTCTGTCTTAGTAAAGTTTGAAGGTAGGATTACCTATTCTGCCACTATAAGTGGTATATTCAGATGTTTTTTTTTAAAGGCTATAAACCTTATTTTTTGACTTGAGTTTAAAAACAACTAGTTGGCTATTAAGAATATACCAAGAACAAATAACCTATTCAACCATAATAAGAAATTGGTGTAAAGTGTACTGTGCAGTGTGCATTCTACTACCCTTCGTGCTGCCACTATACTGGGTAAATGCAACAGATAAAAGGGAATCAAAATGAATGTGTCTTTTTATATATATATAAAAAGACACATTCATTTTGATTCCCTTTTATCTGTTGCATTTACCCTTCAGACCTCCTAGTTGCATTGGCATATCTGCTGCTAAACAGCCCACAGAGATTTCTGACACGCGAGTAATATACACACTTGGTGGCAAAACAAACATATATATACCTGGCACATCCACAGTATCTGTTTTCCCTGACCTTGTTATTTGCTAACGAGGTTTGCATGACTGCAGGTAAAGAGGGTTTATATGAAACATATGACATGTTGTGAGTGATGCTTCTTGTTTGTCAAGAATACAAATTGGGGTTGCCCACAGAGTCAAAACATAATGTGTGTGCTTCTCTCGTAAGACCACTTTCTGTAGACCTCATTTCCAGTGTTATAAAAAGGTATTCTCATAAAGTTAACCTGCTTAACATTGTTCAACATCACGCTCACCAATTTGCATTTGTATTTTTTAGCATAATATGCCATTGACGTTCTCTTACATAGATTATTCGCTTGCATTAACTTGTGCCCTTACCTTATGAAGGCAAACATTGTCTTTGCTTTTTTTCTGTTGAATTATTCTTGAATTAGTGCTACATTTATCACACTGACAAGCAGGGATGTAAATGACTCGATGAGGTATACACAAAGCATAGTGGTCTATACAGCAAACCATTTTTCTGCATGCAATTATGCAAAGTGGCAATGCTAACCCAAATATGCTCTAAAATATGATGCTCTGGGATTTTAATATGGTGATATTCTATGTGCTTCCCTCAGGTGGTTCACTCTCTCTCGCTCTCTCTATCTCTCTCTCAGTCACTTTCTCTCTCACTCTTTTTCTCCCTTTCTTGGTTTCTTTCTCTCTTTTTTGCAGAGCTGGATATTTGCTGTTCACTTTGCTGTTTATTCTTAGATAATATTTAAATGCTCTGAGTATTGTGTGATTCTCAGAGCCCTTGAGGCAACGTAAGGAACGAAAAAAACAAATGAGAGAAGCAAAAAAACGCTCACAGATGATATATGAAGGGCTATTTATTTAATTGAACTAATGCACAAACCAAAAGGTGGAGTGACTACAGTGGAGTATAATGTGTCCTTAAGACAATAGAAGTTCTGCATTGAATCAAAATATATTGAATTCAATTAAATGTGGTAAAATTATCAAGTTCATGAAAATGAAATGGCAGCATTGCTTATTACGTGTAAGAGAATGGCGGACAGACCATAGAACAATTATTCTGATTGCCGGCGATTCCCTGTTAGCTGTCTCCTGCGGATGAAAACTGTGGGATATCCGTCAGGAGGATATTTTGGCAGGTCAGACATGGCCTGTCAGTCACTGCCATGTCTTCTGGACAGCCTATTTAATCTCAGCGAGGGTCTGCGATTGGGGCTTTCTGACAGGTTTGAATGGATTGGGTGGGTGGAGGAGGGGGAGATGGATACGGCCTCAGGTCTGTCAGATGCTGCTCGGATCGACCACTAGAGTCACCCCACCCCACACACACACCCCCACACCCCAATCAATGCAAACATGCCATCTCTGCCCGTTACAGCGAACATATCTGATAGGGAAAGGGAGGAATGCAAGGCAAACCACACGAACCACAAAGGTCATACTCTTTCAATTCCCAGCACGGGTCACTTCTCCTGCTCCTGTTACCTCAAGCGCAGGCACAGCGACTCGCTTCTCCGAACAGAGCAGCGGAGGAGAGAACAGATAGAGGGATTCGAAAGATAAAAAAAGAGTACGAAAAGGCAAAAAAGAAAGAAGGAGAGAAGTTTATGGAACTTGATTACGCTGCTCAAAGCTTGGCTGATTAGGTTGTATTCCTGGTAGCTTTTTTTGGACCACAGGGGAGTGAACCGTTATCAAATGGGACTTGTGCAGTGGGTGTGACTGTGAAGAATTTGGTCCTTTCCCAGATTTAATAAGATTGCTATTGTTTGTCGACCATGCAGAGCTAAAGACTAAAGTGGCTAATGACCCCTCATAAGTTCTGTCATCCATTTAATGGCCAAGAATGGTATGAATTTGGCATGGGCCACACGATAAAGCAAGCATGTAATTCATGCAATGTAATTTAATGTGATATTATGATGAGGTATTATAAATTATTTATCTGAATTCTGAAACATTTTAAACCTATAAACCTTATAGTGAAGCATTTTATTGAGGTTTCTAGCACAACAGTACTTCCCACATTTGGCTAAACTACATAGGGTGACTGTATGCAAAATAATATAGGTGCAAAGGACTTTTATATTGGATATTTTACACAAACCTATGGTGAGGTGATCTTATGAGTGCAAGGGACCTCTATTTTGATATTTAACACAGACCTATAGTGAAGTGCAGTAAAGTGAAAGCAAAGAAATACTCATACTACTCAATCATTCAAGTGGAGAAATGCTACTCAGAGTTACAAGGAAGAACAGAGCTGACCTTATGAGAGATGAATTACTCAGAAAGCAGTGAGTTATTTTCAGTATGATGAAGTTGTGTTGTATGGTTGGTTAACTTGCATTCATTGTAGACTTACACTTGTACTGCTCTTCTAGTCCTGAGGATGTAAGCACTTTTTTTAGCACATTCCCCACCCAGAAACACACACATAGTAATACACACACACTCACAAACACACGCTGGCAGGGAACCATTCAAGGCAGCATTCAGCTTACCAAAAGCAGCCGAAGGTTCATTATTATCTCAGTTAATTAATCCAGAACGAGTCAGATTTACACTCCAAAGGCTTGCTGACCTCTCTTGCTCCTGAATCTCTCCACGACCTCCTGAACTCCTGCCACCCAAAACAGCTCCTGCATGGCATGATGACATTGATTGCCTAATATGGAATGTCTAATTATATGATTTGTCTTGTTATCGCTTATCAATTAAGGGCCTTGTTTTGCAATGTGACATTCATAGTTGTATCTAATCCTGGTCTTAATGTATAAACTTGTCTATCTGGTCCTATTTGATCAAACTCTGAATTTAGTATACATTTGTGAGACCTGCTAAAAAATATTTGTACAGCTTTATAGGTTTGTTGTCAGGAAACAACAGCATTGTATGTATGCTTCGGGACCACTCACACTCTATAGTGCCTCCAAGTGTTACATTGGGTACCTAACACAGGTTCATCCTATTTTATGTTTCTCAACAGAGCGGATCCGTGGGCGAACAGTGATCTCTTGGTCCAATTCAGTTTTTGCCTTGGTCTGAGGGTTGTCCACCAGAGGCTTTGATTTTTGTAAATACATATCTCCACTCCAAGGACTGTCATACTCCCGGCAGAAGGACACGTTAATGGACAATGACTGCGGTTTGTGATGCCGTGGGATGTGCCGTCCTTTTAAGAGAACCATTCAGTGTGTAGCGGAGGACAGAGGTCTACTGTATCTTTGCAGTTGCAACATTGGCCAAGCAAAATAAACAAAAAAAGAACAGAAAAGAAAAGAATAAAAAAAGAAATCCTTCAAGAGCAAAAGACCATTGTCTGCCCTGGACTGGAGAAAGTTTTGCTGAAGTTTTGCTGAAGTGGAAAAGTACAGAAAGGGAACTCTGTGCTTTATATGTTTCTCCATGGCTCCCAACAACATATTTATCGAATCAAGTGATGACTTGAGGGTCAACGAATGTTGATGATTTTAAGTATTCGTTATTTGTTGGCCTAAATAATGAGGGTTCGTTATTTGAATGTAAAGTCACTTATAGTAGTTGTGTGAGGTGCAGCTATTCTGGAAAAAAGTTCAGTTACTCCTTGGGTTACATAGCAGGCTGGGGTGAAGGTGATGATGTAATCTTTTGTACCCCTCCATTTTTTCCCCCATTGTTTGCTGGATACTTTTTAGCTGGTGTCATTATGGCTTTCATCCTTTGTGCAATGATATTATTAACAAACAATAAATTATTGTTGTGACTTTAAATGTGTCTAATAAGCTCACCTCCCTACTAGCCTCCCTAAACCAACGTTAACTAATGCTAACATTAAAAAACTAGCTATTCTAGTTGTATTAAATAATAAGCAGTACAATGAGTTGCTCAATATTGTTGACAATACATTTTAGCTGTGTATCATAAAACTAATAAGTGCCAGAATCTGTATGTTGTGTATGGTGAAAGTGCAGGTCAAAAAGTCAATTGTCAAGTATATTGAATTAAGATTGGGTTGCTTTTCAATTACATCTTTCCACATTGATAAATTGGTTTTCAATTGTAGGCCTATGCTCTTTTTTTTTTTGGTTTGGTGCTGTTTACCATGTCTTTATGGCAACCCCCTGACTGTTTTTGGTCCTCAGTAGCCCTTATATTTTATAGAGGTTCTAGAAGTTTGGGGTAATACTCCAGTCTCCCCAGAGTTCTGGAATTGTATGCAACTTCCAGTGCGATTAAACTTGACAAGCTCAACCCAATTTCACACTTGAAAGGAAAAGAACAGTAAAGATCATTTCACATTTACATAACATTAATACTTACCAAGTCTCAGACAGGACATTTACAGGTATATGGAGTTGGAGAGCAATATTTTTAAATGACATACAAACCTACTGAAATATATCAATGAAATTGAATAAACAGTTTAAAACTTTGCGTGTTGACCTTGGGGCTTCACAAAAGTTGCTGGCATATGAGTCACAAGAAAAACAAGCTTGAGTGGAGAGATACGCCTCTTGAAAGTGAAGGTTATCACTACAGGGAGAGACGGCATGGCAACGAGTCGCGCTACAGGTATGACAGGTGCACAGAAGTGCTGAGCTGACCTCAGTCCTCAGGAAACCTATAGGTGCAGACTCCTCCTGGCAATCCCTACTTACCCCATGGAAGCTAGCCAAATGCTCCATTGCTCTCTTTCGTTCTCTCTCTCTCTCTCACTCAATCTCTCTTTTTACCTGTCTCTCTTTCCTTCTCTCTCACACACATACATATACTACATACACACACACACACACACACACACACACACACACACACACTCTTTCTCAAGTGCAAACACACCTCATCTCTCTCTCACACACACACACACACACACACACACACACACACACACAAACAAACACACACACACACACACACACACACACACACACAATAGCACACACACAGACAGAAAAGCTGCGAGACTATGCATTGTGATTCAGTGATTGTCATTTATTTTGTACCAGCAATACAGGTTAATGTGTGTTCAATCTTCCCTTCATGTCATGGCCGTTATGCGGCCAAAAGTTCAAAGCAAAGCTGAACAGCATCTACTGCTGGGCTGTACATTCTGGTACCATTGTGCAAGTCTATTGTTAACACATTCAAATTAAACAGCAAGTCTTCTACTTAATGGCAGAGCAAGACAGTGAAGAAAAGTCCAGTGATTGACAGCCACCAGTATGTAAAATATTGGGTCATACAAAGAATGATAGAATAATTGTCAACCAGGGAAATGATGTGTCTTTGTTAGACATTTCACTTGTTTCCTGTTCCCTGTCGTTTTGTTTCTGAAAGTGTCCATTGGAAATGGTACAAAAGCTGTAGTTCAATGGAGCATGCAGACAGTAAAAGGATAATTTATTTTGAGATTGATGAAGTTTTAGCTTGTAGACAGACCACTGTCACTGAAAAAGGGAATTTGAATGTGACTGTTGCTTGACAATGAAAACTACTCTCTGAAACTTGGCCATTCTATGTTGATAACTGAATATTCTTTTATTTATTTTGTTACTCTTTCAGGAACTGACACAGCATACTGTATGTATTCATTTTTCAAATCAATTTATCATTTATCAAAGTAAACTCATTTCAACCTAACCTCTTATTTCACATGAAATATCACTGACTTTCGTCTTTGTTAACAATTTCCAATTCAAATAACGGACACGAACAATTCAGTTGAATGAACACTGGCAAAGAAATAATACCTACAAAGCATTGACTTCAAACAACGTATTGCCTCTGTCATGACGATTTAGACATCTTTGGCCTTTGAGATCTTCATCCGGAGCGCTGCAACGCTTCTTTCTCATCTCATCGCACTAAATCCCCCCACCGAGCCGTGACCCATAGATGAAAGCCGGAGACACAAAGCCGCCGCAAGTTCACCAAAAGTTCCTGATGGTCCTTTCCGCAACCCTGCTCCTCCCAACCCAACACACACTTACCACCACTACGCACACACACACACACACATACGTACACTCACACATACCACCACCACGCACACACACACACGTACACTCACACACACCACCACCATGCACACAAACACACACACACACACACACACACAACTACACTCACACATACCACCATCACACACATATGCACTCTCACACATACCACCATCACGTACACACACACATATGCACACTCACACACACCACCACCACGCACACACATACGCACACTCACCAACACACCACCACAAGCACCCCTTTTATGCAGAATGCTGGGAAACCCAAAGTGAACTTTGGCACTGTGGCAAAACCAATCGCAACAGAGCACAGAGAACAAAAAACGAAAAGTTGCCGCAGTTTTTCTTTTCATCTCTTCCCCGTTCTCCTTCCTCCTCCTCCTCCTCCTCCTCCTCTCTCACTATTCCCCAGTGGCTCGAGGAGGAAAACGGATTGACACTCATAATCTCCTTCACTCCCCTGTTCTCCTCCACTCCCTCTTTCTCCTCTCTAAGCCAGTCATGGACTCATTAGGGGACTCTATTTTTCATTTTCAAGGGGGGGAGGGGGGGTTACACACTACCCCAGAATGCAGTCCTGTAGAGATGTCTGCAGTAGAGTGGAGAGACAATTCTCCGCTGATGCACCTCTCCACACGTCGGCCACAGCAGGCTCGGGGAGTAAGCCGAAGCTTGTCGCAGCGCTGGCAAACACGGGCCCCAGCAGGCACTGGAGTCCGGCCAGGGAAGCTTCCGGAAGCTTCTGTACCCAGGGTTAGTCCCCAACAAGTCACTTTGGGGGGAGGGGTTGGTTAGAAATGGTAACACTTCTCTGACTTCATAAATCTCTGCGAATCTGAAGTTAAGTTTGTGCTGGGGTTTTTGGTCGTTTTTTGCTCTACTAGAATAAAGTCGATGTCTCGCGCCCCAAATGCTGACAGTGCGGCAATATAAAAACAGGCCAGTATTAATAAAAAATGCCCTATCTCTCGTGCCGGATGTAAATATTTTTACATGTGCTCTAAGTTCCCTGTAATAACAGAGTATAGTTATATATTCTTTTATACAAAGATACACAATGTATTTATACTATACTACATATAAGAGATAGCTACTGTAAATAACACATAGTGTTATATCTTCAATCATAGTCTGGACTGCACTCAGCCAACACTTCAAGCTGAAGGATCCATGCAACCGACTAACAGACAACATCTGATGCAAACTCTCCAGAGACCAGTGGCTCACTTAAAATTTCAGGAGAACTGCAACAGTATGGGGTTTCTATTGAACTTTGGCCATCACCATGCATTTGGCACTTTACTGGGGTGTATGAAGCATTCGCCTAGTGGGTGCTCATCTGTCAGAGAGGGGATGTCAGTTAGGCAAACAGTAACATTACCACAGGCTCTCCACAACTTACAGCCACACGCTTCAGTGTTCATTGTTTTTTTGAGAGAGCGTGAAAGGCGCCCATTTGCTCTGTGATTTAAATGGCTGTGTGGCACACCTGTGTGAATGCATCACAGAGCCTCATTAGCATGCTAACACGCTCTCTCCGCACGAGGCAGAAGCACAGCAGCTGAAGTGCCAGTAGGGCAGTGACCTGAGAGTAGTCTGAGAGATTGCATCTGTTGTACGCCACACACTCGAAAAGCAACCAGGCAGAGATCAAGGGAGGTTGGGGTAACAAATCTTTAAATATCTCACGGCAAGATGCATGCATACAAATGTAAATTAGGTGACTTTTGTATGGGATTGATGATAGGATTGTAAATCCCCAGATATCTGTCATTTTCATGCCAGAACAGACATTGACAATATGGTGCTGCTGTGCCGTATTGTACCCACAATGACATTGATTTAGTCTCACCTGAAATCTCTTTATTCTGTTATTAATACATAGCTCTCTGCTTTTTTTTTAACTCATTACAAATCTCCTTAAGGATCCTTAACAGTAGATTATTAGTCAATCAGATGCCTCTTTATATACGTATATTTTTCCTGTTCTGCCATTTTCACAAACACAGCTTTCCTCTTTGTAATTCTGTAATCAGATACATTTTTCACCAGCCATTGTTATCTCAATAGAATAGAATTGCACCTTATGCACAACAGAAAATTAGCAATCACCACTGGCAATCACCAGCTAGGAAAAAGTCGCCTGAGCCTTAGTGCCACACTGTAAAAGCTATAACTAGTCATTTCTGACCTCATAAAAAGTTTACAAATTTATCTGCCTAAAGTTTTGCCATTTGCAATTAACAAAATCGGTCTGTCGAGCAAACTTTTCTCTTTTGTTGCCCTTACAATTTTTTCTCAAAAATGATTCTAATCTTGCATGCTTATTCAGCGAATAGCCCATCACGGTCCTCTAGCTGTCTGCTCAGTATTTGCGCTAAAATAAACTCCCATGTTTGTACACAGTCTTGGCTCTATAAATTGGAAACAAACATAGTTGCTCTAACCGAGCCATAAACAATCCCAGCCAATAAACACAGTGCTTCACCAGCATGGAAGGGGGGGGGGGGGGGGGGGGGGGGGTGTAATTTGATTGGCTGTTGAGCTCAAATGTTAACAACCTTTGGAACCAAAATCTAATTGGGGATGGTATTTTTAAGTCCTATCAGGTCTGATGTGATATATCAAGGTTAACCTTTTATCACTTATGACCATACCACCTGAGTATGCCCAATCTTTTTTTCCACTCTTGGAAGCTGAGCAGTGTCAGGCCAGGTAAATATTTGGATGAGAGACAGCCTCCGAATGCCAGGTGCTTTTTCTCCAAGTTTGCTGAACTCTTGCCTGAACTTGTGAACCTTAGTGTAGTCAAAAGCTCAGAAAACTGAAAAATATGTTCCACCATGAAGCATTGATAATTTGAAGTTTCTCAGCATTTGGTCTCTACATTGCAAAGAAGCAACTGTGAAGACCTTTCACACAGCGCTGCTACAATACCAGTTCCCTTCAGGGACAAATTAGCACCACACCTTTTTTCCTCTGTACAACCTGAGAAGAAAATTCAACTGGTGAAAAAGACCCCTTCCTTATTCTCCCTGTTGGTGTGTTTCTGATGCCATCCACTCATTATGAGTGAGTGTGTGTGTGTGTGTGTGTGTGTGTGTGTGTGTGTGTGTGTGTGTGTGTGTTTGTCTGTGTGTGTCAGAGTGTGTGTGTGTGTGTGTGTGTGTATGTTCGTATGTGTGCCTGTGTGTGTGTGTGTGTGTGTGTGCGTCTGTGTGCAAGTGTTCTTTGTGTGCGAGTGAGGGAGTGTGTGATCTTCTGAGAGGATGAGAAGGAGAGGATGGCACACAGATGGCAGCAGTGCCCTTGGCGGGGTTCAGGCTCAGGAAATTCCCGGCACACACACACAAACACACACACACACACACTATGAAGTGACATCATTAATTAAGACGTCAGGAATGACAACAGCCGCTCACTGGCAGATGTAAATATATTATAATCTGTAATTACAGATGCAAGCAAGAATCAGATGTCGAGGACTTCAGGTTGAGGTCTTCATCACTGTGAGTATGGGTGTCAGAACTCACCATGTTGGTGTTGTTCTCTTTTACTAATGCACAAACTGTCTGTGCAGACTTCTGGTGTCTCAGTCTCAGTAGTGATCCTCCTGAACAGGCTTGTCATTTTATTCCTGTCTACTAAGTGTGTTTATGAATAGCACTCTGCTGTATAATGTGCTTCATTGCCACATTGCATTGGTCCTCTCTCTTTCTTTTTTCGGGAAACTGGTTGGCCCGCAAAAGGCTCAAATTACTTCCAGTAACAGACTGGTCCTAGTCCCTGCTCTTGAGCTAAAGTTGGAGAGTTATTGGCCAACGGACATAAGTGGGTTGCCTTTAAAGGCTGTTAAATGTTAATTCCCCTCATTCGTGGAGAGTATTTTGGGCGTAGAATGAGCAGAATTAGAGAAGGTTATGCCGTTATGATTAAACCTAGCCTTGTTCCGCTCATTCGGCATATTAAGGGTAAGCCGGAGAGACATCCTGCGATTTTTTAATGAGGATGAAATGAAGAATTAAAGGGTTAGAAGAAACCTTTCCTCGACTCTGAGTGGATTCTCATTAATTGGGGTCCAGAGCTGAAGTGGAAGATTGATATTCATCACAACACAGCAAACCCAGCCACCTGAAATCTATGCTAAATACTAAAGCCAACATACTGTATCTGTGTTGCAATCATGATCAATTCAAAAGTTCATTTAAGGCCACCTTTTTAACATTCTACAATTATGATGTATTAAAACGGTAATTTTTTTCTTTAGTGACTGAAAGACAAAATCACGATCATTACTCATCACCTCTAAAACATCTCTGGCACAACCCATATTTGTCTTAATGAGGTCTCTCTTCAATATATCAAGCCAGCAATCATGGGGTGTCTACTGTAAATTAGACCATTAATAAAGAAATTACTGGACAGAGGCTCTGTCAGAGTCCAGATGATAAATGAGTCAGTTAAAAATATTACATTCCATCCAGGCAATAAGTATGCTGTCTCCCAGCGACCCACCTTTCATTAATTTGCTTGTTTGCATCTGGTATTGAGATCAGAGCCCTGCTGGCATAGCGGTACTGCCTGGTGCTTCTTCAGATTCTGGGTAATGTGATGATGATGTCCATGGGGGGAGTTGATCCTGTGACATTGTGATTGAAGACACAGGTGCCTAATAGTGTCACTCCAACACCCGTGGAGGTTGTGTTTTAGTTCCCAGGCTGTACAAGCGAGGGCTTTTTATATTTGTGTTTTGTTTGGTGTAAAATATCTGTATCCCCTTGTTAACCAAACATAACATAAGATGAATTCTCAGACCAACCATGGATATGGTATGGGCCTTTTTTAGCAACGGTTCATTGTCACTCTCCTACTGAAACTTTTTAGTTTGTTTAATATTACCCAACTGATTCAGGAGCTCTTGAGTGCTAATGTTCTCTCCAAATAAACATTGTGTGGTATCTGATTGTTCTCAGCTGTAGCAAAATAATCCATGCCCAATTCAAAAAACTCACTTGTAATGTTCTCCAAATAACTAATTGTGTTCCAGTGAAAAGTCATTATGAATGTTGGCAACAAATCCACATGATTAAAAACTGGGCTGGAGATGTTTTTTTTACAAGAGTGCTTCTGTTGCATTTTCTGTGGCTTAATATCCTAAATAACTCCACTGTCCTATTGCATATGATATCAGACACCTCACAATCACAACTCTGTTGTGGAGACATATATACTTAGGGCCTGATTTACTAACAGGATTGCGCCCATTTCTGGCGTAAAATAGCGGTCGTAAACATATAACGGTATTTACTAAGGGGCCACAGCGCATATTAACGCCTGTGGGGGAGGTAACGTGGAGGTGGGTGGTAACGTAGGCGTGAGGCGCAATTTACGTGGGAGGAGACAAGGTAAGTGCGCCTAATGATGTCATGCGTGGTATTTACTAAACTGCCTGTCGAGCGCACGTCTCCAATTTGCAGGATAATTCTCCGCCTCATAAAAGCACGTCTTAACCAGTAAGCGCATTTCCACTGAGTCTGAATACGTTGATATGGCAGCAGTAATAAGAGCAAGGCGAAGACATAGACAGAGGCAGCGCACAGAAAGAATTTTTTCAACTCGTATAACAATTGTTCAATTAAGCGAACCAGAAATCATTAGACGGTACAGGTTAACCAGCCACGCAATACTTCAATTACTGGACCAGATCAGAGACGACATCTAACCCTCCAACCGGAGATCACATTCCATTCAATCAGTTGGTAAACATTGCAAATATTGGCACCGGATCATTTCAAACAGTTATAGTATCAGCAGTTGATATATCTCAGCCTTCACAAATATTCACACAGGTAGGCTACTCGAAGCATTGCTATGGCGCACTGGTCAATACATTTCCCCACTGCCACAGCTGAAATTATAGACATCAAACAGGACTTTTTTTGAAATCGCAAACTTTCCGAACGTAATATGAACCATTGATTGCACCCACGTCCATATATATTGTAGTGAACCCATGTCCCTTGTAGAAATAATTAATCTCGCCATGTACACATCTATATTGTTATAATAGACAGTTTATGCATTAATGCCACCAATAGCATATTCTTTATAATCGTGTTATTTTAAACATCTTGCTGTATGGCGGGCAGAACAACAATATAGCAGCACATTGAATCAGGTTCAGTGATTGAGCGAACGTGAACCAATATCTATCTCCAATTCGCTGAAGCTTCATTTTCTCTTCCTAAATAAATACCACGGAAAATGCGGAAAAACACCGTGCGTTAATGTGCGAACGCAGTTTAAGCAGCGGTCGCAATGTTAGTAAATCAGGCCCTATATAGGGCGGAGTAAACACAGTTTGCCCAGCGCAGATCTGGTTTGATAAATACCAAGTAAAATGCGCAAAAACACCGTGCGTTAATTTGCGAACGCAGATTAAGAAGCGCTCGCATATTAGTAAATCAGGCCCATAGTCTTTAAGTATTGGTTTGTTCGTTCATGCCATGAATTCCTGCATCTGCTTTTGCCAATCTAATTCATACCTATAGCGAAATCGGACACATCTAATCCTTAATTACAGTTTTTTACGATTGGATACACACAATTTTGACTGCTTGGTTTTGTTTTTCAATAGTCCACAATATCCTCACAACCACACACCCAATGAGCAAAAACATCAGATCCATTGCAGAATGAAACACTCTTGTAAAATCTATACACTCATTTAACAAAACCATATTTTGTTACCATATGAAACACACACATTGCATATACTGAATTCTGTTTGTACCAATTACACACTTCTGTTATAAACCTAAAACACTTTTAGCAATACTACTTCTCAGTGATTAGAGTAGTGTAAGTGAAGTACACAGAGAAAGTGAAAATACACAATACAGTAAAAACACTACCCAAGACCAATGCTGATGAAAATATTATTGACGTAATTCTCTCCATATACCCAAATCAGTCAACATGTCAACATGGAGAATCACAACAAAACATGTCCCAGTTTTCATGCTACTTCAGTAGTGTGCATAACACTCAGCAAATATCAGACAAAGGTGCAAAGATGTTTCCAGTACAGGTTACAATTCCATTTACAGTAAAATGTACAGATTTGTCAGTGTCGCCAGTGTTGACTGAGAGACCTGATGGACATTACTGTATTGAAAATGGCATGGTCACCGATAATGTTTGCTTGAATTTCTCTGAGCCTGATAGCATTACGTATTTGCCAAAAGCATGTTTATGATCTCTCTATCTTGTTCTTGCGTGAATATGGGCCTGTCCTCTTTTCAAGTTTATTTGATCAATTTTGTCTTTTTTTTCTTTGAGCACATTTTCCTCCTGCTTCAGGTCTTCCTCTTCCTCTACTTCCACCTTGACCTCAGCCTCATGGCATGGCCTCGACCTCTTCCTCTTCCTCCTTCTCCTCCTCTGTGGATTTCCCCTCTCACCCTCACTCTTCTTCTTCTGACTCCTTCCAATTTGGTTTTAGACAGATGACAGTTACTCATCTGCTGCATTTTTATAGTGCTTACTGTAAACCTGTTTGTTGTGTCTACAATTAAGCAGTCATGTGTTTGGGCACTTGATGGCTGTGTTTATTTGACCGGCTCAGGTGTGGTAATTTGGCAGTCAGTGTTTTGGAATTGCAAGGAAGTGACCTCTTGATATACGTCTTTGTCTAAAGCATAAAAGTGTGTTTAGTGCAAATCACTTGTGTGTATGGTTTCGCAAAAAATGTGATGTTTAAATGTGCTTATAGTTGTGCAGATCTGAGCCGTTGTTTTGCTCCTTGAGTGAAGGTTTTGATAATTGTGTTGCACTTTTGATTTTAGTGTGTATCCGATTGTAAAAAACTGTAAACGTAAGCTTGAATGATGATTTTTCACTAATTTTGGGAGTGGCTAGCATCATAGAGAAGACCCAGATTCCTCTGTCCAAACATATTAAAAAGGACACGTCCATATTGAACGGTGACAGACGCACCTGTCTCACAGAGCAAAACCGCACTAATGAAACCCACAATGACATATGCGAATTGGCTTTAATTAGCCAAACCGTTCAATCTTTTGTGAACCCAATAATAAAATGCCGTAATGGGGTGTGGGGGGTGGGGGCGTCTGTCTAGGTTCTAATTGGCAGCAGTGGGAGGTATCCAGGACCACTCACCGTTTGATACTTAAACCTTAAAGGATGCACAGGGGTCTCGGCCTAGTGGAACGCCAGTCATTAAAAAAGGTTTTTGCCCAATCCTCGGGAGGAAAAAGAACAGGGAAAAGTTTCTCAAAAATACATTTTCTAAGTTCATTTTCTAATGCAAAATGTTATTTAGTTTTGCCATATTTAGCAAATTAGCCATGTGCTGTAAAAGGTCTTAGTTTATTTAAGGGCTCGTAAGGTAACTGTTCTGTCACGTTTTGAAAAGAAGGTTGCTTGCAACAGTGCAGTTTCAGTTTTCAGTATTATTCAAAGAGAGCACAAGACTGTACAGATGATCTATCAACATGATAGCTCAGGGAATATTTGGTACAAAAACAGCAAAGGTAGCAAAGGTTGTTAAATAACCAAAGAACCTGACCATATTAGTGTTCTACAAAGAGGAACGTACTGTGACCTCTTTAAAGTTACTACATTTAAATATATATAGACGAGTAGTCTCTCGAGCAGTTCCACTGAATGCTGAACAAACCGTTCACGTTGCATGTGCACTGACAGTAGGAAATGCCGAATCAGCGCATTTATCCGTAACGTGATGTCTGTGTACTTTTTAGTGTGTTTATTTGAAGTAAGAACCAGCTCCCCCCCCCCCCCCCCCCCCACCCCCACCAACCCAAAAACATGAAATAAATAAATAAATAGATGCTGCCAGTCGGCAAGTTTTAATTGCCTCCTGGGAGGTTGGGCGTTCAGGTCATTTGTCACGGTGGTTTCCTGCTGTGTCTGCACTGCTGGCTGCCCTGCGGTCTCCCCCCGCCATCCCCTCACGCTCAGGGACCAGGCCAGAGGCCATGCAGGCACCAGGGATCTGGGCAGGGAGCACACACACACACACAAACACACACACACATATCTGGATTCATATACATAAACACACACACACACACACAAACACACACGGATACACACACACACACACACACACACACACACACACACACACACAAACACACACACATATCTGGATTCACATACAGACACACACACACACACACGCACACACACAGATCTGGATTCACATACATAAACACACACACACACACACAAACACACACGGACACACACACACACACACACACACACACACACACACACACACACACACACACACACACACACACACACACACACACAAACACACACACACACACACACAAACACACACGCACACAGACACACACACTGATCCAGAAACACACACAAAGACACACACACTTCTCTCATGGGGTCGTCTGTGATTTTGGTTCTGAAGGAACTCATTTACATTCAACAAAAATAAAGGGAATGGGAGGGAGGTCAAGGTTAGTTTTGGTTTGTTTGTTTGTTTGGTTTTGTTTAGTTATGATTTTGTTATGGTTTTTTCCTGTGCCTCCTCAGAAAAGAGAGAGATAAGGGGCATGATGGTGTTCAGGGAAGCTTGCTGGTTGAAATGAGAATGAGGAGTGGATGAGAGAGAGGTTGGTGGCAGTGCAGGCCGGGTGATGGAGAGCCAGGGATGAGGCCACGAGTTGTGAACTAATGACAGCTTCACTGGAGCCCCATCCTTATGTAAGCGAGAGACAAAATAGGGAGAGAAACCAAAAAAAATAAAGAAAGAATGTGAAAGAGAAAAAGAAAACTAATGAGTGAAATGTACAGAGAGGAGAGAAAGAGACAGACAGAGTTTGTGTGTGTGTGTGCTTGTCCGTGTGTGTGTGTGCTTGTCCGTGTGTGTGTGTGTGTGTGTGTGTGTGTGTGTGTGTGTGTGTGTGTGTGTGTGTGTGTGTGTGTGTGTGTGTGTGTGTGTGTGTGTGTGTGTGTGTGTGTGTGTGTGTGTGTGTGTGTGTGTGTGTGTGTGTGCGTGAGAGGAAGAGATATAGAGAGAGGGGAGCAAGAGAGGAGAGTTTGTGTGTGTGTGTGTGTGTGTGTGTGTGTGTGTGTGTGTGTGTGTGTGTGTGTGTGTGTGTGTGAGAAAGAGAGAGACAGAGAGCAGAGGAGAAAGCGGATTGATAGAGAGAGTGACAGTGGGCTGTGGATGAGGAGAATTAGGGCCCTGAATAGGAGATGATTACACATTGTCTTGCTGGTTAAAGCTGGCCCGGACTCCTGCTACTGCTTGTTACAGCACACTAAATAAAAAGCAATTGTTTGATAATCTGGGCCAACGCACTGTGAATGTCATTGCTGAAGATGGCAAGCATTGTCATGCATTCAAGGACACTGCTTTCTTTTTCTGCCATTCACTTAGAACTGCTCATAAATGTCAGAAAAACTCAAACATTTCCAAGACATTATTTTGAATATTTATGAGGACATTACAATACAGCTGATTGGAACTGTAGTTTCCTTTGTTTCTTTCTAGGCAGGTGGTAGAACCTTTTTATTACAATGAAAAATATTCACAAGAACAGATGATTTGCCTTAACTGGGTCGATATATATATTCACTGTGAAACTCCCATTTCTAACGTTCCAATATGTTAGCCTGCACGACAGTTACCATTGCAGAAACTCACTCATTGTTTGGGGGAGTGTTGTAAACACATTAAATCCACCTCTATTGTACTAGCTGCAGTCGTTGCCTTTGCTATTTGTGACTTGGTCATTAGTGTTGGTACAGAACATAAAACCTCCAGTGGTGACATTGTGGGTTTTCCTTGAAATTAAGTTTTTAACAGCACTAATTTGAATATCAGAAGCAAAAGTGTCAGCCTTGACTTGATATTTACTGCACTGCTATTTTAGACGTATGATCGTAATAATAATATATTCTAAGCTAAATTCGAAAGTGTTAATAAGATTAATGTCTACAAATGCTTGCTGCACATGGAGTAAACATATATATATACACACACATATATATATACAGTACTGTGCAAAAGTTTTAGGCAGGTGTGAAAAAATGCTATGAACTAAGAATGCTTTGAAAAATGTAAACAATAAATGTTTATTTTGTATCCATTTACATGGTAAGACTGAGCACAGCAACAAGACACAATGTAGTTATACTGCATCAGCAGGGTCTCTCCCAGACAAAGATTTCAAAGCAGACAGGGGTTTCAAAATGTGCAGTTCAAGCTCTTTTGAAGAAGACGTTGAGGATCGTAGACGCAGTGGTCAGCCAAGGAAACTTAATGCAGCTGATGAAAAACACATCAAGCTTATTTATCTTCGAAATCGGAAGATGTCAAGCAGTGCCATCAGCTCAGAACTGGCAGAAACCAGTGGTACCCAGGTACAGACATTTACTGTCCGGGGAAGTCTGGCCAGAAGTGGTCTTCATGGAAGAGTTGCAGCCAAAAAGCTCTACCCCGACAAGGAAACAAGGCCAAGTGACTGAACTAAGCACGAAAACTGGGGTGCAGAAACATGGCAGAAGGTGCTCTGGACTGATGAGTCAAAATTAGAAATATTTGGCTGTAGAAGAAGGCAGTTTGTTCGCCGAAGGGCTGGAGAGAGGTACAATAATGAGAGTCTGCAGGCAATAGTGAAGCATGGTAGAGGTTCCTTCCCAGTTTGGGGCTGCATTTCTGCAAGTGGAGTTGGAGATTTGGTCAGCATGAATGGTGTCCTCAATGCTGAGAAATACAGGCAGATACTAATCCATCATGCAATACCATCAGGGAGGCGTATGATTGGCACCAAATGTATTCTACAGCAGGAACATAACCCCAAACATACAGCCAATGTCATTAACAACTATCTTCAGCTTAAAGAAGAACAGAAAGTCCTGCAAGTGATGGTATGACCCCCACAGAGCCCTGATCTCTACATCATCGAGTCTGTCTGGGTTTACATGAAGAGACAGAAGAATTTTAGGAAGTCTACATCCACAGAAGATCTGTGGTTAGTTCTCCAAGATGTTTAGAACAATTTACCAGCCGAGTTCCTTTAAAAACTGCGCAAGTGTATCTGGAAGAATTGATGCTATTTTGAAGGCAAAGGGTGGTCACACCAAATATTGATTTAATTTAGAATTTTCTTCTGTTCCTTCACTGCATTTTGTTAATTTATGAAGATTTGATGAAAATAAACTGTTAACACTTCCATTTTTGAAAGCATTCTTAGTTTACAGCATTTTTTCACACCTGCCTAAAACTTTTGCACAGTACTGTATATATATACAGTATATATACACACAGAGGGAGAGAGAGAGAGCGAGAGAGATTTTATACATATGCATAATGCTCGATGGCAATCTAATGAACCTCCCTTAAATGAATATGGTTATAATGTAAATGACTAGCTACCATCAGGTTTGGGTCTCAGTTTTAGTTTCATTTTAACAGTGGTGCGTAGCAGAAAAGAAGAGAATGGGAAGTGAACAAAGGCCTCTGTGCTATAAACAGTACCTATCAAACACAGAATCCAGCTCTTAATTAGTCAGCTTCTGGTTCTGGATTTGCACACGAGATACCAGCAAAACTGCCTACGGTTTTTATCAGAGTCATGTTGGGATCTCTACTTGAGTTTAATTCAAATTGTAACATAGTTATAAAGTTATAAAGAGGCAAGGAGAAACTAGCCCTGTGCTAGAAGCATCAAGAAGCCACAGACTGCTGTCCATAAAAAAAAAAAAAACGGTTCTGGTTTTGCACATGAGACACCAGCACCACACATGTGGCAGAGAGTTACAGTCTTTGGATCAAGGTCAAGTTTAACGTCAAGGGCTGGAAATGAGAAGATGAATGCCAGCTTCACTGTGTCTGATGGGACTCATTTAAAAGTTTGAATGTATGCTTTAATGACTGAATCACTGTTGCTCCAGTGCACACCTCACTGTGTGTGTGTTCCCTGAAGGGACCTGGTGAACTGATCCTCAAGGTACTCAGTTCTCCTCAAGAAGACACAAACACACACACACACACACACACACACACACACACACACACACACACACACACACACACACACACACCTACACTGAAACACACACACACACACCCACACACCTTTCCGCTGTGTGCTTTCGTGATGTGGACATAATGAGACAAGAAGCTGCTGGAAGGGAGACAGCGGAGGTAGTGCCGGGGACTGCTCAGGTAAACAGGGGTGCTGGGGAGGCGGGGGGGTGAGGGAATGGGGGGGAAGAAACTAGAACTCTCACCTCGGGCAAACTCTGCCTAAGACGTTCTGTGTTTGATCTAGTGCAGATGCTCTGCCTCACCCTCCGGTTCTCCGCCCCAGCGAGCAAGTATGCAACCTCTGATTTACGTCGAGCCGAAGAACCTTTTCAGATGAGCCATGATGTTTTACACTTGCTAACCAGTGTGTGGGTGGGTGTGGTTGTGGGTGTGGGTGTTGGTGTGCTGTGGTTTTCACTAAGTAAATGTGATACAAAACCATAATTAACACAGGGCATTTAACTTAACTACTTAGAAATTCCACCGCAAATGTTGTATTTCCATATTGCAAATGTTTTGCTGTTGTCCATATATTCATATGCCCTGTGCCTGGCCCTCTGACCTGGTTTTGTAAGGTTAAATTATGGCTGTAACTACTGGTGAACACATCAGGAAAGCAAAGCAGATGGTTCAACTCTGGTTAGCAGTCAACTCAACAGTGATAGGTAGCACAGTGCAGTGATATGAACTTGAACAAGGTGCCGAGGTATGTCTTAAGACTTGGCATTTACAGGTAATGGCAACCCTCAGGCATTCTGTGTTGTTCTAGATTTTTAAATAATACTTTAAGAAATTATCCTGTGTTCATGCATCAAAAACTTTGCCTAGAAATGCTTCTCCACCAGAACTGTTTATGTGTGTGTGTGTGTGTGTGTGTGTGTGTGTGTGTGTGTGTGTGTGTGTGTGTGTGTGTGTTTGTGTGTCTGTATGTGCTTCTGCGTGTGCATGTGTGTGTGTGATACTCATTGGCACCCAGTAAGGCTTCTTTGCTTATTTTGGCATGAGAATACGAAATTCGACCTGTAATACATATCACTGTGGAGGATTTAGGTGTTTAAGCAACACCTCAGTTTCCATCGTGTTAAGCAACACAGGATGCACACAAACATGTATTACCCTCAAGGACTGTTAAGACTTTAATTTATTATTTCTTTCTTTCTTCCCTTCATTTTTATTTCTTCTTCACTGTGATGCTCATTGCAGTTTTTTTACCCTTTTTTCTTCCTCTTCTGTCTTGTTCAGATCAATTCCTTCCTTCGTCTGCATTTTTAATGTAGAAATATTAACACATTTTTAATATTTCAGAGGAAGTAATGAGGGCACTTGACCTCTCAATTTGAATTTAATCTCTGCATGCACAATTCCTAACACGCCTTTCCTCTCTTTTCTCGTTCCTAACGGTTCAATTAGAATCTGGGGGCGGTGATCAATCCTTTGTGAAAATATAAAGTCTGCACTTTGCAGGATTCATGAAACAAATGTGTGTAGTCTTGATATTGAGCCCCAGGCTTAATTTCAATATTAGTTGTGGTGTTCTGTTGTGGTGTTAGTTGTAAAATATCCTGATGAATTCAATTTCAATGAAACACTTGGTGAAAAAAAAAAGTATGTCAGCACAAAGAACTGAGACTGCAGTGACAGTGAACGATCGATGAAAGCACAAATAGGACGTTTTACTGAGTGCATAGAAATGCATCTGTGTTACTGCAGATCTGTCACAATGCACACCGACATCGAGGAAATATCAAAGAAGTTACACTGTCTAGAAATTAAACCAACTTGAGGACACTATAGAAATGGGAACAAGGTGTAAAGATGTGAGCATTTAAAATGTGATTTATGCCGTTAGTTTTCTGTTGCTGTCATCATGGGCATTATAGGAAAACCACTGAACACATAAAAAGACATGGTCCTACACCCTTTAATCATATTAAATGTTCCATAAGGGTAAAGTGCATATCGTTGATTTTGGGAAGTTATTGATTCTGATATTGATTCTGTCTAAAGGTGTTGTTTTTCTAAAGGTGTTAACCTGCTAATTAAGTTTTTCTTTTTTCAATGTTCAATCAGGTGAATTTCATGTGCATCCGCAGACTCTTGCTTTAACAATAACCCTTCATGTTCAAAGTTTTCTAAGATAAAGTGTTTGTGGTTACAGTTAACCATATGGAGATCCAATCACAGACACGGTTTCATCAAATGACTCAATTTCGTTTTTGTGACTGTGTGTGTTTGTGCATCTCTCACTACTTTACATAGTGTACTCTAAGTAAAGATGTTTGTAATTGGAGACGCATGCTTCATTCACATGAAGCTGTGCTGGGTTCTTTAAAACAGCATGCCCTGTATGTTACCTGTGTTCCGTTGGTGTTGGTGTTGGTGTTGGTGTTGGTGTTGGTGTTGGTGTTGGCGTTGGTGTTGGCGTTGGCGTTGGCGTTGGCGTTGGCGTTGGCGTTGGCGTTGGCGTTGGCGTTGGTGTGTTGGCGTTGGCGTTGGCGTTGGCGTTGGCGTTGGCGTTGGCGTTGGCATTGGCTTTGGTGTTGGCGTTGGCGTTGGCGTTGGCGTTGGCGTTGGTGTGTTGGCGTTGGCGTTGGCGTTGGCGTTGGCGTTGGCGTCGGCTTTGGCGTTGGTGTTGGTGTTGGTGTTAGTGTTAGTGTTGGTGTTAGTGTTTGCGTTGGTGTTGGTGTTGGGGTTTGTGTTGGCATGGCTGAGCCCATGGTGTTGGTGTTGGTGTTGGTGTTGGTGTTGGTGTTGGTGTTGGTGTTGGTGTTGGTGTTGGTGTTGGTGTTGGTGTTGGTGTTGGTGTTGGTGTTGGTGTTGGTGTTGGTGTTGGCGTTGGCGTTGGCGTTGATGTTGGTGTTTGTGTTGGCATGGCTGAGCCCATGGTGTTGGGGTTTGTGTTGGCATGGCTGAGCCCATGGTGTTGGGGTTTGTGTTGGCATGGCTGAGCCCATGGTGTGGTGTTGGGGTTTGTGTTGGCATGGCTGAGCCCATGGTGTGCGTCACGACCATCGTGTCTCCGAGCCCCAGAGCCTCCTCCTCCTCTGATGAAATGATGCGACTAATCAGATGTGAGCGCTATTAGTCTCTACGGCGAGACACTCCCAGACACACACCAGGGTCCTTCACATATATTAGTGCACACACGCACGCACACACACACATGCACAAACGCCCCGCGCCCATGCACACTCCCGACACACTTGAGCACTGGAAAATTGCATGCCCATCACTGCGAGAGGGAGAGGGAGAGAGAGACACGATGAAGAGGACGAGGAGAGTTGTGTGTGAGTGTGTGGTGTCTGAACATCTGAGCATTGAGCGCAGGACGATTGCATGCCCATCACTACAAGAGGGAGAGAAAGAGGGAGAGAGAAAGTGAGAGAGAAAGTGAGTAAGAGGGAAGGAGAGAGAGAGAGGAATAGAGAAAGACAATGAAGAGGGTGAGGAGAGTTGTGTGTGAGTGTGTGGAATCTGAGTATCTGTAATAGGCAGCCATGTCTGTGAATCTCATTTTGTGTGGCCTCCTGTGCTCTGTGGAATGCACAAATCTGTTGCTTAAAATGGGGTTGCTGCTGCAAGCAGCAAATACCCACACAAAAACAATGCCATGGCTGCTGTCCAGCAGATTACACACTTAATTACACACAGTGGGCTCTCTGCCTTAACTTTCTTGGAATAATTTTGCTACCTGGCTTATTGGTTTAATATGAGGATACCCACGACATTCACGACATTTTCTTATTTTTTCTCACTTATTATGATCATGCCCCTTCATTAAAAGGGAAAATGTCACAGAGTATTTGTCACATCGCAGTTAAACACCAGAGGGGTGGAGATGGGGTTGCAGCGGAGGAGAGGGGAGGAGAGGGGAGTAATGAAAAATAGCCCTTTGCACATCGCAGATTGCTCCGTGTGGTTCACATAGCAACGTGAACCTCGAACCTCAGGAGGTCAGACACCAGGGAATTCTTGGAAGCTCTGCTGTCAGATCTGGCAGCCACTCAGGCGGGTGGAAAAGGAAAAGAAAGAGAAAGAGAGTGAAAAGAGATAGTGGGGAAGAGAGAGAGAGAGCGAGAGACAAGGCCAGCAGCAGGGAAGAAAAGGTAGAAAACACAAGAGATGTAGGAAAAAAGCAAGGATGGAGAGGAAAGGAACTGAAGAGAGAATGTGAGGAGAAGGGAGAGAGTGAGACAAACAGAATGACAAAAGATAAAAAGAGGCTTACACAAAGAAATCAGTGAAGAGAGAGAGACAGACAGAAAGTATCACACACACCAACACACACACACACACACACACACACACGCACGTATGTGTCACACTCATCCATATGCATACACACACAAACACACAGACACACACAGGAATAAACACACCTTCAAGTCACACACAACACACATTCCCTCTCCTGGCATAGCACAGCCTCACACGCTCCCGCGACCGAGTCAGAGCCCCCGCCATGAGATTAGTTCTCGCCGAGTGCGCCCCTCTCTTCACGCCTGACATTTCTGCTCCCTCCTCCGGGTTAAATAGATCCTCCAGGGACCCGGAGACATGAGTCCAGATAGAGAGAGATAGGGGGGGGGGGGGCTGGGCATGCCTCGGAGTGCAATGAGGGCATCGTGGGACACAATTAATACCCATCGAATTGCCCCTCATTTAAGTAATTCGAAGAGAAAGCCTTTTATTGGCATGTGGCAAAAGGTGCAAGTTACGGACAGACAACAAGAGTTTCGGCAGAGATGAGGTGGCGAGATGATTGGGAGACAAAGGGGGAATTAATCACAGTAACGAGCTTGTAATATTGATTACTCTGATGAGCTGATATCAGTCCGAGGATCTGAGATGGCCTCTCTCTCTCTCTCTCCATCTTTCTATCTCTTTCTCTCTCTCTCTCTGTGGACCTATCAATTGTTAATAATAACAAGATGGATAACACTGCACTGGCTGTACAATGCATCTCATCAAGAATTTATACCAGTACCAAGTAATTAAATTTAGCCCAGGCTCAACACAACCCTGACATGACACCAGTTTTTGATGGTCCAGCATTTTGAGAATCATTCAATACTATTTCACTACAACAGGACAAGCAATGTATAAGTTTCAAGGTTATTATGCGTAGCAAAGGCCTTTGTGGGCTCTGAGTACAAATACTATACGGACAAACAAACAGAAAAAAAACAGACAATGTCATTTCATTTTGTATTTGAACAGTGAGTGATCCAGCCCCTTCTGCCCCTTGTCTATGATAGTGGCAAGCTCCTTCAGAATCATCCAGAATCTTTCTGAATGTTATCAGTCTACAACTATCAAAAGTTTGGACAGACGTTCAAGTTTTGTATGTAGCCTGTCAACTATTTACACAAAAATTGTCTGTATATTTGTACGACGACAGGTAGTGAGATACATGTGACATACATGAGTGTATGACAGATACATACACGCTGTACAATAACTCACACAAATGTGATAGTTCCCTGTCAGGATGCTAAAAGTAACAATATTAATTTCACAAATAACAACAAACAGAAATATACACATTTCTCTTTCTGCGCTGTAGAGCCAAGGACACACCAACCTGACATCAAGAAACTAGCAGTGATGAAGGCAGGCTGTTGCGTCGCCTCACGTCACCTGTGCTGGGGCCATAGAGTTGCACTTGAACACACAGTAAAGACTACAGCCAATTACCAACTAGCACATATGTTCTGCGCCTGCGGAAGAGGGAATTACTGTCTATACCAAACCACAAACAAAGCAGTGTTTGCTTATCATTTTCTCACCATTCTCACTCACCACAGACGGTTTCATTATAAAGTGTAATCGAGAATATGTCTGATAAGAAGTAAAAAATAGCACTGGAGTTGTCAGCCCTTGTTCTTTTGGTTGTGGAAAAAGAAAGGAAAAGTTGGAGGTGTAAGGGGAAAACCACGCCAAACGGGTGCAGTCATGGATAGGCCTTCTCCAGTGACAGGCTCCCGAACCTGTGTCGAGAGCTGGAGATAAATGAAACCACCGATTAAAAAAAAATGTCACTGAACCACCTCCAATCAGAGTGATCTCTCTCACCGATGGGCTCCCCCGCTAATTCAACATGCTCAATTGGCCAAAAAGCCAGCCGACTGACTAGTGCCAACCGTGAAGGACACATCACAGAGACTAGGGCTGAAGACGCTCATCAACATTGGCCAACGGCCGTCACCCAGCTTGCTGTGTCAAGGGCTTAAGACAGTCCCACTTACGTTTATAACCACTGGGTGAATTGGACCCAGCTGCTGGGGTCAAGGTCAAGGTCAAGGTCAAGGTCAAGGTCAAGGTCAAGGTCAAGGTCAAGGTCAAGGTCAGGGTCACTGGCTCACCTGTCTCACCTGTCTCACAGGTGCATCTGGAAGTGCAGATACGGTGTAGAATAAAGAGGGAGAAGCTTGAGTGTGTCTGAATGCAGAACAAGCCCACGGATCAAAGAGAACAGTTACACGCATCCATATGGATGATCGGATGGTGATTACATACATGAACGTGAATACAGAATGGATCTTAAAGCACAGAAATGCCTGTGATTTTTTAAAATGCATGAGATTTTCATATTCCATTTTACTTTTAGTATGCATTCGAAATCAGCAAAAATATAAGGTGTTCTCCAAAAGTCAAAAGTCACCAAGAAGTATCTCCCAGGTGCCAAAAAAGTTCTGCAAAAATCACACAGAATCTTTCGTTTATGGCTGCAGGCCAGCTTCAAACTATTTTCCGTGAACAGAACATTAACAATGTGCTTGATTAAATGTGGTCATGGAAATAAGACGGGCCTTTAGGCTATCTTTAGGTTGGAGAGTGCGATTCAGAGACTTTGTATTGTTAACACAATAGCAAGATGTTAAAAAATCTGGTTTTACAACCAGTCATGCATAACACTCCAATACAGTGCTGATGATTCATTTGAAAATGAAACAAGATATAAGAGAAAGCATGAAAGTATGAAAGACAAAATAATGCTTTCTTTCAGCGGTTATGCGGCTTCACAGTAATTAGGAACATTAGTGGAGATAAGATGAATATGTATAGACAATATAAGTATAGCATGCTCAATATTTATGATTAAGAATCGTATTCCACAATAATTATTCAATTCCTGAATTGAGTCTCAGGACAAGTCACCACATGCTTGGTCAACTGATAAATATAACAATATAAATATTGTAAGCTGATTGTTGCAGCAGCTGAACCATTACATCTCCACATAAAAATGTCTGACAATTTCTGATAGTCTAAAGATGAATCACAGCATCAATATGAATGTGAAAATGAATATGCATTTATTGTCATTTGGTGAAGAATTAAGTAATGCATTTAGCATACAAGTACCTCAAATGTTGGCTTGTTTGTCCATGTTGGTGGCTGTATAGTGATTCATCTTGACTCACAATCAGTCCTGAGCTTCTTTTTTTCCCTGAGATGGTTCAGGAACTAAACACTAGTGAGTCTCAGGTGCCCTGCGACAGTTGGTCCCCAGATGTCCCTTGAAAGGCAACCCGATTCTGATAATGTATTCCTGTCAACAATCGGAGCGTTGCCTTTTTAATATGTTCCCTGGGGAATTACGAGGGCAAACAACCCGAGTCAAACTCCATTTTAGCTGAGCAGAGGAGAGAGCTGCGACATGCTACACTGTTGCCCTGCAGGCAAGGCCAAGCATGGAAGCACGAAATAAAATGTGGATGTAATATATCCCACTTTTATAATGGATCCTTGGTTCCTTATAAAGCTGAGGCTTCAACTTATAACTTTTATTTATTGTTGCCAAGACAGATTCTGAGTCTCTCTAAAGCAATGAGGTCATCAAAAACCTTTCTCCTCCCGGGGCTGAAGTCTAGCACAACAGCTGTGTCTTCAGACAGGTCCCCACAGTTCACACCATCCATGTGTGTAAAGTGTTCTTGTTCTCTTGGATGCCTTTGTTACCTCTTCACTGCCGTTTTAAACTAAAGTGCTACGTACGTATATGTTAGTTCAAGTTTAATACATTTCTTATGTTTCTTATTAGTTCATGTTTAATACATTTAGTTTTATCTTGAAAATATCAAACGAGTTTGTGAACTTCTAACATTACCCAGAAAAGCAATAAGGCCCCTGTCTTCACCTAAAGAGACCTTCCAAGCCCTTACATCCATACTATGGTCTGATCTATCATTAATCTAACATTATGAAGTTCACACATCCACACAGGTTACACATAAAATGAACATAATCGCAGTATTGGTCAGTGTCCCACATTGAACAAAAAACAATATTACGTGTGACCTCTTCTACTGATGATGTTTCTGAAAGAGTAACTACATGCATTTATTCCTTGTTCTCCTGTTATAAACGAGTTGTGACCCCTTATTTATTGTCATAGTCATTCTCTATAAATCAGGCACATCTTTGCCTCTTGCTCATCCAGCACTTATGGCCTTAGTAAGTAGCCTGGCAGATCAATCCTGTCAAGTGCGCTACTTTTTCCCTGGCCCTTCATCAACAGAGGTGTGAGGCCGAAAAACACCCTGTTGCGTGTCCTGCTTCCTGGATGTGAGAGGCCGGAGTGCTGTCATGTAAAGGTAATTGGATGGCAGAGGCAGCGATGTCTTCAGGTATGCCCCTTTTCAATTGGTAACACTTTATTTGGGTAGTCAAAATGGGTCCAGAGACTTTACAGATGGTTTGCTGAAATTCATGTTCAGTCTTTCTAATGTTTCACTGAACATCATCCTAACCAAACCCAACCACTTACCCTTACCGAAATCATAAATTGTAGTTAATAAAGAGTTTTGTTATATTCTGAACATCTGTTGATTCTTTTTCTAATGAATTACTAACAGCAGCTTTGGTAGAACTTCACAACAAAGCTGCCTCTATTGTTTACAGGGCTGTTGGCGTGGTGCAGGTGTTCTGTGCAAAGGATACAGCGCCCAACCCTAAAGCCAAACAGGATTCCCACAGCTAACCGCTATGAAACATTGATGGCGAATGTAGACCAGTCTTGGGAAATGATAACATGTATAATATTTTATCTATTAAAGGACATACCATGAAATGAAATACCTGGACAGAGAATTAGACGGACCTCCATGTCTCTAATAAACAATTATGTCTATGGTACACCAACAGAACAACCGTCTCTGCTCTCCACATGCTCAGAGGATCAGAACGACATCTCTTCTACTCTATCTCTATACTCCATCTCTACTCTCCACATGCCCAGAGGATCAGAACAGCAGCTCCGTCCTGGCTCTCCAAATGCTCAGAGGATCAGAACGACATCTCTTCTACTCTATCTCTATACTCCATCTCTACTCTCCACATGCCCAGAGGATCAGAACAGCAGCTCCGTCCTGGCTCTCCAAATGCTCAGAGGATCCAACTGCCAGCTGTATGGACGGAGGAGTAAGACCACTGGATGCTGCTCTTCTGAATGTAATCATTAACACAGGTGTGACGACTGGGCTGGACTGCATGCTGGGCCTCTTCTAAGATCCTCTCAGGCCAGTGTTCCTGGCACAGCTGGGCAGACTGACCCCCCCCCCCCCCTCATTCAGAAGGGAGATCTCCTCATAAATTTTGCATGGCCTGCAGTAATTGGTTGATCCATTTTTTGCTTTTGAGGAGGGGGATTGTGATGAGATAGTGATTGATCTAGTAGGTGGATGGTCCACTGCATTTCAGATAGGATAGGGAAGGATAAATCATCTTCAGAGCATCTATTTTATATGAATGTATATATAAGTTAGTTTGTGTGTGTGTGAAAGACAGAAAGAAAAGGAAAGAGAGAGCGAGAGTGAGAGAGAGTGGGTGTGTGTCTTTGTCTGTGTGCAGTATGTTCGAGAATTTGAGTGTGAGTGCATGTGTGTGAGTGAGAAAGAGAGAGAGAGAGAGAGAGTGTGTGTGTGGCTGTGTAAGAGTGTGCCTGCCTGCATGACAGAGAGAGAAAAAAGAATGTGTGTGTGTGTCTGAAAGAGAGGGGCAGTATGTGTTCACAGCATGTGGCTCATTCATTCCAATGGTGCATAAGCGCAGGTGATGAAAATTGGACGTATTCCTGCATGCCAAATTACTTGATGACCTTTTCAAAAGCCAGATTCCTGCATAACCTTGTTTTTTCCAGTGAGTCAGTCAGTCAGTCAGTGAGGGGGGAGGTTGAGTGAAACTAACAGTGACGTGTTATTTACATAAATGAGAACCAGCACAGCATTCGACAGAAGGAGAGGGAGTACAAGCCACCGCGTCCAATAAGACAGTAAGAAATGGCTGCGTCCAATAACACAGTAAGAAATGGCTGCGTCCAATAAGACAGTAAGAAATGGCTGCGTCCAATAAGACATTAAAAAATGTCTCCCCAAATGTCTGTGAAGTGAATCTCAATCAAGTCTCACAGGTCAAAAAGGCGGGGTTACGAGCACACACTCAGAACAAAGAAGGCCTGGGGATAAATATTGCCAAATATCAACAAACGAGTCGTACTGAGTCACACATGAAACGAGAGGTACTGATTTAATTAAAGAGTCCATTGGGAACCTGTGGATGGAAGGTGTCAGCAGTGGTCCTGGAGGCATACTTGAGCAAGGAGGGTGGTGTGGTGAAACTTTAGGGTCTAATGATATTAATTAAAAGGCAGGGATTATACAAACTATAGAGCACTGGATAAATTATATTATTAAATGTTTAAGTGGTTTGATGAGGGCCAGAATGAATTACTACCTTCTAGGTTCAGCCACCTATCTAAATCTAAGACTTCCTTTTGATGCATGCATACATGTCTGAGTCACATGTGGTAGCATTTGGCTGCATCCAGATCTAAGACATTTCCATTCCATCCAGAAGTCATTCTGTAGGCATGGCTGTGAAGATGAATGGGGTTGTCCCAGAAGCCTTCATGCGCCAGAGGAAACTGCACTACAGCCTACACTGCTATTCACAAATAAAGTCTTAAAACTCAAAGCCACTCAGATGAATCAGCAGCACTGGACAGAAAAAATATTTTCTCTACAAGGAAGAGCGCAACAGTGAAATAATATGGTCTACTCAGTTCTACTTTACACTTTTCTACTGTGCTCTGCTCGATTTTACCCTATTCCACTCGACCCTAGCAAGCAAACTAATAGGACTTTACCAAGCCAGGTATCCATAATGCATTAAAAAAACATAGTCATCAACATCATGACATCAACATAGTCATCATGTGTTAATGATTACATACACTTTTGCGTTTTTAATTGTGTTTTTTTGTGTTTAAAGCCTAATACAGAGTTATAAAGCGTTATATAGTGTCAAACATTATCATAAGTTATTAACGGATTATAAGACCTTATGAACTTATAAATCATTACAAAAACATGTTTTGGAAAAAAGGGATTACGAAACTATGTTAATTACCCTTGTTTACAACGTAATTTGGACAGGACTGTTGAAAATTCATAGCACAGCCCAACGTAGTGGTATAGGTAACAATGCATCAAATCCAAGGCAACGACAAATCAGTGTGTGTCTAAGCTGTGTTCCATTTAATGAAGCACTTTGCTCTGTAATGATGGTATTGTCTACTCTTTTTAAGAGCACAAAGCAAATAGCCCTGGTTATCTTTTCCTCCTTTGGTAAGGCGGAGGAATCTCGGCATTTAATTTAGGTCTGCGAGATTAGTTTTAAACATCAAAGTAGCAGCACAGTCCTCTGGGGGATAAGGCTTAAATGTTTATGTTGTGATTTATTTTTCTCCCTTGTTCTTTTTTTTACAGCCCCCTTTTTTGTTCAGCTCCCTACAAACACACATCTTTCCCCACCACACACACATGCGCACGCAAACACACACACACACACACACACACACACACACACAATCCATCCTTCAATTGGAAAAATATTTTGCTCACAAATAAGGTATAAGAAACACATTTGCATATAAATTAAACTCCAACTATTTCAGGGCAGAAATACATTTTTTTCACTCTACAACTCTGTCTGGTAATAATAACAATTTGTGTTTTTGTAGAATGACAGTGGACCTTCTCACACAAACGCATGTACGTCACTCCTGGCCAGAGATGTTTATGTCTGTCTTTCAGTCCTTTATGAAGTCATTAATGACACCATTGTGGGTTGTTGATCTGTGGAATGGTTGGTTTCTGTCATTTTGCAAAAAGTTTGAAAACATCACCCCTTTTCTTCTGCAATTTTGCTTCACTTACACACAAAAGCTCTTTGTGATTAATGAACTGCTATGACCATTACTGTTAATTAAAAAATTGTTCAGCTAA